>NC_057719.1:3765144-3793389 GCF_004010195.1 Chiloscyllium plagiosum | reverse complement strand
GTGGGAGGAGGTGTAGTCGAGGTAGCCGGGGGAGTCGGTCGGTTTATAGTAAATGTCCATGTTGATTCGGTCGCCCGAGATAGAAATGGAAAGGTCTAGGAAGGGGAGGGAGGAGTTTGAGACAGTCCAGGTGAATTTGAGGTTGGGGTGGAAGGTGTTGGTAAATACATATAGGCCAGACCAGGTACAGATGGGACTTTCTTTTCCTAAAGGACATTAATGTATCGAAGGGTTTCTAACAGCAACTGACAACAAATTCATGGTTTTCATTAGACTCTTAACTCCAGATTTTTTTGAATTCAAGTTATATCATCTGCCATGGTAGGATTTGAACCTGACACCAGAAGATTACTTGGGTCTTTTGACTGGTAGTTTAGCAATAAAAGCATTAGGCTATTGCCTAGACTTAGACTGTTATAATCTGCACACAAATGTAGATAGTACCCCATGAGCTATCATTGCCTAACACTGAACACTCTGTGCATTCAGTAATAAAGGAATTTAGAAACAGGATATTCCATATATTTGACATGGGAATGGGGGCGGGAGTGGGGGGAATGGGATTTCTATGTGTTTCATGTCAGGGATATTTGATACCTCTTTGGGTGGAATCTCTGCCTATTCTTGATGTTTGATGTTGGGAAGCACTTGACAGATAGAGAGTAACTATGTTAGAATGCTTTTCATTTTCAAGTTTATTATGATGGTACAAAAAAAACGTAGTTGGCTCATCAAACTCATTCCTTTCAGTGACCACGTGCAATCCACACAATTGTGGACTCACCCAAAGGGAATTATTTGACAAAACCTAAAGATTTATCTAGGCAAATGTAATAGTCACTCATAGAATTATTTGTTGCTTGTGATATCTTTAGCTCAACAGAAGGCCCATCAAAGAGATATGGGAGTTAAAGTGAAGCATAAGAACCATTTCTTTCTATCCTCAACGGGAAATTATTATGAAGATGAAATCGAAGAATTCTTGCAGGAATCAGATGAAGAATGGAATGACAGAGATAGCCCACTGACTGCCAAAAGCTCTGAATGTATGACATCTGTTTTATAAATATTGTTGAACTTATTTTAATTTAGATCTTTTACAGTGTGTTTCTTTCTGTGCATATCTTCTGGGTCTTCTTACTGTGAATACTGACCTTTTACCTCATTTCTGAATATTTATGGAAAGATATGTTTATTAAGCATCTCTGTAACACTTTTATCACATGTCCTTAATTTCCTTTTCACACTTACTTGTTCTAACACTTTCCTCATGACAGTTTCCCTTTCACACTTATTTTCTGTACCATTTTGCTTGTTATGACACTTATGGAAATAATGAAATCTTAAAAAAAATAATATGTCCTCAGAGTCATCACGACTGGAGATCAGCCGGTAATTCAAATTAAAGTCCAGATGAGGCTAGAGGTTGTGAAAAGAATAAAATGACATAATTTAAAGCACTCTGTCTGAAAGTATTTGCAAGACATTTCGTAAATTGATGACATAAATCAAAATAAACAGGTCTGATTGTATTGGCGTTACAGACATGTGGTGGTAGGGTGGTCAAGGCTGGAAACTGGGTGTTTGAGGCTATTTTTCATTTATGAAGGACAGATAAAAACAAATGAAATAAAGGATTGGTGAACATTGTTAATAAAGGGTGACATCACTACATTAGGGAATAAGGATGTTAAATCAGAACATCAGGATGTAAGTTCTGTTTGAGTGGAGCTAAGAAACAGCAAGGAGTAGCAACCTTTGTGACCTAAGCACAGCACCTACCCAACAGCAGTAGTTTTGCATGTCTTTGTATAAATCAGGAAATTAAAAGTCCATGTAACAAAGGCAACACAGCAATCATGGGGACTTCAGTCTTCATATAAACTGGGTAAATCTAATTAGTACTAATGCTGTGGAAGACAAATTCCCCGAATGTATATGAAATAATTTTCTCAAACTGTATGTTGAGGAACCAACAAGAAATCAAGCTATTTTAGAATTGATATTGTTAAATCCAAAGAGGCGAATTAATAATCTGATTGTATAGGATACTAGGCTGTGCACACACAGCTACATGTTCCTAGCCACTGAGCTGTTTTCATCCTACCTTGCCTTTACTGGTTTTCATTCTCTCGCCTCGTCCCAATTTTCTGCTTCTTTATACTGATTCTACAATTTCCGGGGTTTCCCAGGCCTAACCTCCTCTTCTTCACCATGGACATTTAATCCTCCTGTATCTCCATTCCACCATAAGAAGGAATCCAAACTTCCAGATGCTTGCGATTTCAACAAACCATCTTTGTTGCTAACATTTCCATCATAGACTGTAGCAGTGAGGACAAGCTGAAGGATCAGTGACTCATTTTCTGCTTCGGCAGTTTATAGTCTGTAGGACTCAACATTGAATTCAGCAACTCCACAGCATGAACGCTGCCCTTTATCTTGACGAAACCCTCTTTTTCTCCATTAGTATTTTGCATGGTTTGCTTTCAGCAGAGCTGATCTATTTTCTGTTATTAACATCTACTCTTCATCTACATCTTTCCTCTTCCACTATTAGCACTCTGCTTTGGACACCCTCATCATCTGTTTCAATCAGTCCTCCTCCTCCTCCTCCTCCCTTTTTGTCAGCAGCAGGAAAACCATACTTTCCCAACCCAATCCAATGTGGATTTGACACATTGACTCGTTTTTATTTTCCACAGATGCTGCCAGATCAGCTGGGTTTCTCCAGAATTTTGTGCTTTTAGTTCAGATTTCTAGTATCTGTAAAACTTTGCTTTCATTCAATGCAGGAAGAATGTTTCACCTGACTCGGGGCTATAGGACCAAGTGCCATCATTTTGGAATAAGTGTCCAAATTTTAAGGACTGAGATGAAAATGGATTTCTTCACTCAGTGGGTGATAAATGTTTGAAATTCCCTACCCAAAAGGCTCAGTCATCAAGACAGAGATCAATAGATATCTAGAAATTAAAGATGTAGAACGCTATATAATTAGATTAGATACAGTGTGGAAATACAGTGTGTAAACAGGCCCTTCGGCCCAACAAGTCCACACCGACCCTCTGATGAGTAACCCACCCAGACCCATTCCCCTTCCCTATATTTACCCCTGACTAATGCACTTAACACCATGGGTAATTTAGCATGGCTAATTCACCCTAACCTGCACATCTTTGGACTGTGGGAGGAAACCCGCAGACACAGGGAGAATGTGCAAACTCCACACAGACAGTTGCCCAAGACAGAAATCAAACCTGGGTCGCTGGCGCTGTGAGGCAGCAGTGCTAACCACTGAGCCCACCGTGCTGCTCCAATTGGGAAGATAGTGCCATAGCAGTAATGTCACTGGTCTAATAATCTAGAAGTCATTATTTAATAACAACTTGAATTATTGTAGAGAAAGTCATATATCCAAAGTTAGGTGACATTGTAGACAGTGTAGATGATAGCATAAAATTACAAAGGGATATTGATAGACTAAGTGAATGGTCAAAACTGTGGGAGGTAGAGTTCAATGGCAGGAAGAGTCAGGTTATCTCTTTTGGACTGAAAAAGGATAGATCAGAGTACTTTCTAGATGGTATGACGTTAAATACAATGGTTGTCCAAAGAGACTTGGGGTTCAGGTACATAGATCTTTAAAATGCCATGATCAGGTGCAGAAAATAATCAAGAAAGCAAATGGCAAGCTGCTATTTATATTGAGAGAACTGGAGTGCAAAGCTGCAGAAGTTATTCTGTGATTATACATAACCCCGGTTCGTCCCCACTGGAGTACTGTGAGTAGATATGGGCACCAAACCTTAGGAAGGATAATATTGGCCTTGAGTGAATACAACGTAGATTTACAAGAATGATGCCTACATTTCAGGGCTTCCATTATGAGGAAAGATTATGCACTTTATGCTTGTTTTCTCTATAATTTAGAATCTTAAGGAGTGATCTCATCAAAGTCTAAGTTTGAAGGGTTTTAGGGCCAATTAGATTGTAGCTAACAGATACAGGTGTTTGAAAAAGTATCATTGAGTTGGTGAAATCTGTTGGGTTTTCAGACAGGTTAAGTTAATCTGTTCTCTTTTGTTTGTGTTTCATTTGGTAATCTTAGAAATAAATTCTGTTTTGTTTAAAACAAAGTGGTTGACCAGCTATTCTCTCCTGGAATATCCACTCTACACCTGCTTAACACAACCAGCAAAGTAAGGGTCTGGGCTACTTTCTTGAAATGTTTTGAGGGGGCCTGGCCTGGTCCTTAACAAAGTGAAGACAGTTTTAGTTTGGAAAGGCACAGGCCTGGAGGACCAAAGGGCCTGTTCCTGTGCTGTTTTGTTCTTTGTTCTATAAAAGAAGTCTTCACAGTGATTAGCACTGCTGCCTCACAGCGCCAGGGACCTGGGTTTGATTCCTGCCTTGGGTGACTGTCTGTGTGGAGTTTGCACATTCTCCCTGTGTCTGCATGGGTTTCCTCTGGGTGCTCCAGTTTCCTCCCACATTCTAAAAGATGTGCAGATCAGGTGAATTGGCCGTGCTAAATTGCCCATAGTATTAGGTGCATTAGTCAGAGGGAAATGAGTCTGGCGGGGTTACTCTTTGGAGGGTCGGTGTGGACTTGTTGGGCCGAAGGACCTATCCACACTGTAGGGAATCTAATCTAATATTAACAGGAAAAGACCAGATACATAAAGATGGATTATTTACTCTGGATTCTAGAACTTGGGGGCATAGTCTGAGAATTAGGACCAGACCATTCAGCAGAGATGTTAGGAAGCACTTCTATACTCAAAGGGTGGTAAATGTTTGGAACTCTCTTCCAGAAATGGCAGAGGATGCTAGATTGTGTTAACTTAAAATCTGAGAGAGATAAATGTTTGTTAAGCGAAGGTCATTAAAGGATATGAGGTCAGAGCAGGTATACGGAGTTCGGCTACAGATCAGCCGTTATCTCATTCAATGATGGAGCAGGCTTGAGGAGCTGAATGACCTATTTATGATTCTAAGCCCATTCACAGGATATATAGTTTCAAATCCCACATAGCCAACTGATGGGTTAATAAGAAAAACTTTGAATTAAAAGCTAGTCTTGGTAACAGTGTATGTGAAACTATTATTGATTGTAATTTTTTTAAAGTCTAATTTACCATGTCTTTTAAGGAAGAAAATCTCCTTTCCTTGCCTGGTTTGATGTGATTAGCTCTTAACAGTCCCTGAAATATCTCAGAGCGCCTCATCTTCCACCTAGGAACCCTCCAACCACAAGGGATAAACTCAGATTTCTCCAGTTTCCAAGGGCTCATGCCCGAAACATCGATTCTCCTGCTCCTTGGATGCTTCCTGACCTGCTGCGCTTTTTCAGCAACACATTTTCAGCCCTGAAATATCTCAGTAAGCCACTTAGTTCAAGGGTAATTTGGGATTGGCTGGAAATGCTTTCCTTGTCGATGAAGTTTGCACTGCAAGAGGAGATAAACAAAAGGGATTAGTATAGGAAGAAGCTGTTAATGTTGAAGGTTAGCCTTGATCTAGTCAAATGGCAGCGAAAGCTGAATGAAGTGTCCCTGAAGTGTCCTTGCCCAATGTCAGATAGACAACCTCGCCACCTAGTATCACTCATACTCAGGTTGGAACTGGGAATAAACAAGGTAACAAAGTAATAAACAAATAAACAAAATAAGACATAGAGCAGAAGTAGAGTGGTGCTGGAAAAGGATTCCTGATGAAGAGCTTTTGCCCCAGGCATCGATTTTCTTGCTCCTCAGATGCTACCTGACCTGCTGTGCTTTTCCAGCATTCTGATCTAAACTCTGGTACAGCATCTGCAGTCCTCACTTTTGCATAGAGCAGAAGGAGGCCATTCAGCCCATCGAGTCTGCTCCATCATTCAACAATGGTGGCTGATCTGATAACCCTCAACTCCACTTTCCTGCCTTTTCCCCATAACTTTGGTTCCCTACCTGGTTAAAAATCTCTCGATCTCAGCCTTGAATATACTTAATAACTAAACCTCAACAGCCCTCTGCATTAAAGGAGTCCACAGACTCACAACGCCCCCCCCCCCCCCCCCCCCCCCCCCCCCCCCCCCCCCCCACCGAGAGATGAAATTTCTCCTCATTTGTGTCTTATATGTGCAGCCTCTTATTCTGAGTATTGCATACTCTGTAGCAAGAACCCTTCACGTGTTCACCAGGGAAAGCTCACCACTTGCTGACCACTACTTATCGTTTCTGTGACACTGAAGAGCAGCTTTACAAAGGTGTATAGGACCCGCTGTCCAATGTGTCTCAATCCAATTTCTGATTGGTGCTTTTGTAGTCACCACCTTTGATTGTTGCTGGTTGTATTCAGGATTGGAGTTGAAAGACACTGTAGATACCGCATTACTAATAATACTGTCTTCTAACTGTGTACAAAACATAGCTTTCCATGAGAACTCTACATAGATCCAGTTCCCAATTGTTCTGGTTGTCATCTGATCTTATATTCCTGATGACTAATCTATTTACATATTTAACCCTTTGCATGACAGTGCTCTTTTCAACTGGTTTCCAGCATCTACCGTCCTTGTTTTTACCTCTTTTCAATATGTCCACAGGACGCACTATGCAGAAGCTACTTATTCTCATCCTTGCTCTGATCAAAATGATCTACTGCCAAGTACACAATAAATAAAGTGAGAATAATAAGTCAATATTTCTCTGCTTTACCTTACTTCTAATTGTCTTCATTCCTCAAGAAACTTGTTCAAGGAGGTTCCTGCTATTCCGAGCCCCACTGGTTGGAAGTAGGTGAGTGTGGATATCAGAGGAGGACAGAGTCATGTATAGCTGTGGCACTCCTTCTCCATGATGTATTCGTCACATAGTTCAGCACTTGGCATGAAAAGGAAGCCTGAATAAAAGAGAAAATGTCCACAAAGTACTTGCTAACACAAGAGAATGAAAGGTCAAAGCAGTTTTTATTATTATTGCCACATGGACCTAAGTACGGTGAAAAGTTTCATTTGGCGTGCAGTACAGGCAGATCATTCAATACAAAGTGCATTAGGGCAATAGAACAGAGCAAGGAATACCATGTTACAGCTGCAGAGAAAGTGCATAAAGAATACAATTAACTTAAAATTTAAAATTTAAGAGTCCATTCAGAAGTTTATTAACAGTGGGGAAGAAGCTATTCATGAATCTATTGTGTTCAAGCTTTTTGTATTTTCTGCCCAAGAAAAGGGGTGGAAAGAGATTATAACTGGGATGGGGAAGATCTTTGATTATGCGAGCTGCCTTTCCCGGGCAGTGAAAAGTAAACCATTTACTATTAAAAACGCTGTAATTCAGGATTGAACTCATTTAAAAGATAAATGATCAGGGTTGTTATTCTGGAAGAATAATATTACATGAATTAAGGAGTAGCTTGTGGATCTAAATCTGACTTTCTGTCTAATGGCTGTGAGTGGGTAGCCGTGGTAACTGCTTTCCATGTTGCAAACACAAGTGGAGTGACACTATAATAAATCAAAGAACTGCAGGTGCTGGGGATCTAAAATAAAAACAGCAATTGCTGGAGAAACTCAGCAGGTCTATAATCCTTTTTCATAGTTCTTTCTCTCCACAGATACTACTAGACCTACAGAGTTTCTCCAGCAATTTCTAATGTTCTTAGTGTCACTCTGTGATGATTGTAAATGTTAATTTTGATGCCATTGGGCACCAGGAAATGGATAGAGTGATTTGATTGTAGAATTAGAAGGCCATGCTTTCCTGGTGCTAATGTGCAAGGGATTGGGCTGAATACAATCCTGCGCTATCCACTTCTGATGTGATTTACTTAGCTGGAGCAATTTATATTTAAACTTTGTTAAGGGAAAAAGAATCTTTTACCATTCCTCTCCCCTTTTCTTCCCATTTTAGGGTGTCAACGAAAGCCTCTTTTACCCCGTACAACTCAGATTGTGATTGAGGACAGTTTTGGAGGGCTTGTCCATCGTTTGTGTGAACCATGGGACCTCTATGGCCTTTCAACCAATCACCAATTGCCCTGTTGGCCACAGGAGTGTGAGGTCATCAAAGAACGCATTAGGCACATTGGTGAGTTCTGGCTACAGACCAGGGAACGTGTTGGATATTGAATGTTGTTATGGTGAATGGTGTGTCTCTCTATCTCTCTCTCTACACACACACACAGACACACGCACACACATATATCATTTTTTGGGTCAGGATTTTAAAATAGTAATTTACATGGTTGAATATTTTCTGAAGGGTTTGGAAAAAAAAAGTAACTAGAGAGACAGTCTTTCTGGAAAGGTGACCTGATCCAGTAAGTGTCGGACAGCAGGGACCCCTGGAGTGTTAAAAGAAGATTGTTTGCACTGAGGTAGTAAAGGTAAACATTGTAGGCCATTGGCTTGCTTTTGGTTCAGGATAATTAAAATTGACTTTAGGTTAAGAAACTCAGAGATCAAAAGTTTTAGGGCAACTCAGGAAACACCTGACTTAAAAAAAGTATAAAAATCATACAACACTAGGTTATGGTCCAACAGGTTCATTTGTAACCTCTTAGACCATAACCTGGTGTTGTGTGATTTAAGAGACCTTGGAGTGCAGGTTCATAGCTCCTTGAAAGTGGAGTCGCAGGTGGATAGGATAGTGAAGAAGGCGTTTGGTACGCTTTCCTTTATTGGTCAGAGTATTGAGTACAGGAGTTAGGAGGTCATGTGGTATCTACAGTGTCTTTCAACTCCAATCCTGAATACAACCAGCAAAAATCAAAGGTGGTGACGACAAAAGCACAAATCTGAATTTGGATTGAGACACATGGGACAGCAGGTCCTATACACCTTTGTAATATATAGGACATATATAGGGAGGCTATGTAGGACATTGGTTAAGCCACTGTTGGTATATTGCGTGCAATTCTGGTCTCCTTCTAATCGGAAAGATGTTGTGAAAGTTGAAAGGGTTCAGAAAAGATTTACAAGGATATTGCCAGGGTTGGAAGATTTGATCTATAGGGAGAGGCTGAATAGGCTGGGACTGTTTTCCCTGGAGCGTCGGAGGTTGAGGGGTGACCTTATAGAGGTTTACAAAATTATGAGGGGCATATATAGAATAAATAGACAAAGTCTTTTCACTGGGGTGGGGGAATCCAGAACTAGAGGGCATAGGCTTAGGGTGAGAGGGGAAAGATATAAAACAGACCTACGCGGCAACTTTTTATGCAGACGGTGGTACGTGTATGGAATGAGCTGCCAGAGGGAGTGGTGGAGGCTGATACAATTGCAACATTTAAAAGGCATTTGGATGGGTATATGAATAGGAAGGGTTTGGAGAGATATGGGTCAGGTGCTGGCAGGTGGGACTAGATTGGGTTGGGATATCTGGTTAGCATGGATGGATGGGACTGAAGGGTCTATTTCTGTGCTGTACATCTCTATGACTCTATGACTCTATAACATCGACACCTCCACATCATACTTTAACAATAGCACGGGAGTGGCCAGTTCTCCCAGTTCAGGTTTTTTTTCTAGTTTGGTTTAGTTGTGGTAGAGAAGCTGCTCATAGCAGGCAGTCAGAAACTGCTACAGTGTAAAAATGTTCCAAGCTTCAGCAGATGATTCTTGATTGACTTCTGTCTCTGAAATCTCTCCTGCCTGTAAGAACCTAGGACCATAAGACATAGGAACATAAATTAGACCATTCAGCCCATTGAGTCTACTCCACCATTTAATCATGGTTGATAAGTTTCTCAACCCCATTCTCCTGGTCTCTCCCCATAACTCTTGATCCCCTTGATACTCAAGAAACTATCTATCTCAGTCTTAAATACACTCAATGACCTGGTCTCCACAGCCTTCTGTGGCAATGAATTCCATAGATTCACCACTGTCTGGCTGAAGAAGTTTCTCCTTATCTCTGTTCTAAAGGATCTTCCCTTTACTAAGGCTATGCCCTCGGGTCCTAGTCTCTCCTACCAATGGAAACATCTTCCCAACATCTACTCTATCCAGGCCATTCAGTATTTTGGAAGTTCAATTAGATCCCCCCCCCGCATCCTTTTAAACCACATTGAGTATAGTCCCAGAGTCCTCAAACGTTCCTCATGTGTTAAGCTTTTCATTCCTGGGACCGTTCTCATGAACCTCCTCTGAACACGCTCCAGGGCCAATAAATCCATCCTGAGATATGGGACCCAAAACTGTGCACAATATTCCAAATATGGCCTGACTAGAGCCTTATCAAGCCTCAGAAGTACATCCCTGCTTTTATATTCAAGTCATCTCAAAACAAATGCCGTCACTGCATTTGCCTTCCTAACTATTGACTTAATCTGCAAGTTTACCTTGAGAGAATCCTGGACTAGAACTCCAAATTCTTTTGCACCAGACTTCTGAACTTTCTTCCCATTTAGAAAATACTCCATGCCTCTATTCTTCCTACCAAAGTGCTGCCTTCACACTTTCCCACGTTGTACTCCATCCACCACTTCTTTGCCCACTCTCCTAACCTGTCCAAATCCTTCTACAGCCTCCCTGCCTCCTCAATGCCACCTGCCCCTCCACCTATCTTTGTATCATCTGCAAACATTGCCAGAATGCCCTCAGTTCCTTCATCTAGATCGTTAATGTATAAAGTGAAAAGTTGTGGTCCCAACACCAACCCTTACAGAACACCGCTTGTCATCGGCTGCCATTCTGAGAAGGACCCTTTTATCCCCACTTTCTGCCTTCTGCTGGACAGCCAAGCTTCTATCAATACTAACACCTTGCCTCTGACACCATGGACCCTTATCTTACTCAGTAGCCTCCTGTGAGGCATCTTGACTAGGACCTGTGTTTGAATTTATCTTTTGCCAAGAGGTGTGTTTATGGGATGTTCCGGGAATTGGAACAGCTCCCCAGTGAAGTTGTGGTACCAAATAGTGAAGTTATTCTACATTCTGTTTTCTTTTGTTTGCGTTTCAACTGCAATGATTAAATAAACTCTGTTTTGCTTAAAGCTGAGTGGTTTGACCAGCTCCGTCACACCTGCAATATCCAGCCACATCTACCTTTAAAATATGAATAAATTAGGGTCTAGGCTACCTTCTTGAGATATTTTGAGGGTGTCTGGCCTTGTCCATAACACTATGGACTTGGTTCTTCTAAATTGAAGTGGTCATGAGTTTGAAAGGTATTATCTTTGGTGAATTTCTACAGTACATCCTGTAGATGGTACATGCCGCTGCTACTGAGCATTGGTTGTGGCAGGTGTGGATTCCTGTGAATATGATGCTAATCAGGTGGGCTGCTTCATCCTGGATGGTATCAAGCTTCTTGAGTGTTGTTGGAGCTGCACCCATCCAGGGGAGTGGGCACGATTCTGTTACACTCCTGACTTGTTGTCGTAAGTAAACCAATAATGATGTTGAGAGACAATGGAGCAAGTGTCACTAATGCTGGCTGATGATACTATTTGTCTTCTACAACGGTTAATAAAAGAGAAAATATTAATTGGAAGTATATATGGAGACTCTAATCAGTCTCACTATCGAGTGGGATTAAAGGAGTGACCCAGTAAATGACAAAGTTGTGCTGGGATTAGTAAAATAAATTCCTGTAGTGGGAATTAATTTTTGTTTAGAAAGTGATCTGGCAGGCTTGAGAATATTAGTTTCACCAAAAGTGGTGAAACAACAAGGTAAAAGATATTGAGATACTGCAGGAGGAACATCCCAGACTGTTTCCTGACTGTGTCATGACTGGATCTTAAGCCCATAATCATAGACTAGAAGAAGAGGAGTCTATAAAACAGGGAGATCTTTAGAAATTAATCTATCAGATTCAATTATTGAATATATAAATGAAAAGAATGGAAGTGAAGAGAATAAGGCTAATGTTTAGCCCCTGGTCTTTAACAAAAATATAACAAATGGACCTTAAATTGAAAGAGTTATAACAACCAGTCTATCAGAAATTGATTTTTTAAAAATCTGCATGTACTAATTGTAAGCCAAAGTACTAATAAAGAAATGGACAGCACATTAAATGGGCAGTGGCCCAAGAATTCAATCTGAGTATCATAATAATGTTTATGAGTGACTCACAAACTTTTAAAGGCAGGTCCCTGAAAGTATTATGTGAACACAAGTAAAAAATACTAACGAAATGTTTATTAACACAATGACATAAAGATGTGGTCAATCTTTCCAGACATTTCATACATATCAGGTAGTGGGGAAACCCCAATTATCAATTTAATCTGTATCTTTCCTCAGGGTGCCAGCTGTTGAAGACCTGGTTAGCAGTATCTGAGTAGATTGTGTAGGACTCCTACACAAAACCAGGAATGGCAATCAATGTCTTTTAATGATTCTATATCTTTCCATAAAATTTCCTGAGGTTGGACCTTTCGGAAAAAATTGCTACAAAAATGTTAGTGGAAAAAAAGTTCAAATTTTTACAAGATGGTGACTATCCAATGAAATACAACTGGATTCAATTATCAAATTTAATAATGCAAATGTTCAATACAAATTATGACTGGTTTGGAAATAAAACAATGCACATCTTTTCCTCATCACTGACAATCTCAAGGTGCATTGGGAAGAGGGCATCAAACCTTTGAAGAACACGATTAGAAATTCTTACCAAGAATGTCCTAAGGACTGGGGAGATAGGAATTCCTTTGTCACTGTTTACTATTAGGGATGCCCCTAATGAGTACACAGGATTCAGTCTTTTTTAACTGCTATATAGATATGAAGTGAGAGGTCCATTTAAACTGATTAAAGAAAAATTGATAAACCAGGGCTTAGAACTTTTAGCCTATGCTTTAGGCTTCCAAGAGAAACTGGTCAAAGTATCTGAGGTAGCCAAAAAGAGTTGGAAGAGTGCTCCATCAAAACTACAGCAGATAGAAAAGGTCCAAGTTCAGCATCTTGTTGCTGAATGCAAGCAGCTAGTATTGTTACCTGCCTCTCAGGAGCCATCAAAAGCATGATTCACTGGCCTTAGCAAATCAAAAAGAAGCTAGAAGGAGTAATCTACGTTGTGAGTACTGAGAAGGAATCAGCTAGTGCATTCTGTTAATGTGTTGAAGAGATATTATGACAGAGATGCTAGTCAGGAGAAAAGTATATTTACAATAGTGAAAGAAATAGGGAATGCAACAGAAACATTGCAATTGGAGAATGAATCAGAAATTAAAAATTGAGAAGTTGATTTGATTTGATTTATTATAGTCACATGTATCTAAGTATAGTGAAAGGTTTTGTTTTGCCCAAATCATAACCAGCAAGGGCATATAGACCATAGGGTGACTCATCAGCAAACAGATTAGGTATAACACAGATGCTTAAAAGGTTCAATAGCTTAGTGTTTTATTGTCCAAAAAACTATTTATTTGGAGGCTATTACAGAACCATGAGTTAATCTGTATATATAGGCTGGAGAAAATCTTTGTCCATGATATTTATGTAGATGTTGCATTACTGTTTGATATTTAATATAGAAGGCTTCTATCTCTGGATATGTATTGTTGCAAATTGATGATTTAGGGGAATAGACTGAGAAGTAGCTGGGTGTTTAATGTCTCTTTGTTTCTAGTTATGTTCTATATCTCATCGCAAAACCCTGACTTCATTTGAAGGTACCTGGATCCATACCTGAAGTACTTTAACCTACTTGGCTACAAACCAGGAGCTGGAAGGTAGTGAATGGCTGGCTCGTTTTTACATTTGGCCAGCATGGATAGACGTGACAAATTGAATTGTTTCTTTCTGCGCCATAACCTTTCTACATGTGCCATCTTTCTTGTACAGAATACAGTGCAGGACTTTGCAACAATTCTCAACTGTTCTCTATTTTTACAGTGGGTGTTTCAATAGGCCCAGAACCTCTGTACAGAGCAACAGGGTTGGAGCAAGCACCAATCTATATAAACCCAGAAGAGTGTGAAGTGGTTTATAGTACCAGTAAAGGTAATTAGAGATGTACTGTATAGTCTGCACAAAATAGAAGTGTTAAATAGAAAGCAGATTTCTCTGCATTATTTATAAGGAGCTATCTTTAGATTCTTAACTGTTTAAATAAAAGGCAAGTATTTTTTGATTTCTCCAGTAATTTGTCACGGGTTTCACTGTTTTCCATGAACATGGATATATAGGATTGGAACAGAGTGTTTTCTCTAATTCTCAGTTTCATGGAGGAGGAAATTAATCACAGAAAAATTATGAGCTCAAGACACACCTTGAAAAGCTGGTGAAAATAGATTCAATAGTAGTTTTTAAAATCCATTTGAATGAATATTTAAAAGGAAAATGTTTGCAGTGTTTTGGGGCAAGAGGAAGGGATTGGAACTAACTGGATAGCTCATCCAGGCACAATGTGTGGAATGAGTGTGGTGCTGGAAAAGCACAGCCGGTCAGGCAGCATCCAAGGAGCAGGAGAGTTGATGTTTCGAGCATAAGCCCTTCATCAGGAATGAGGGGGTGGCTGAAGGAGACTGAGAGATAAATGGGAGGAGGGTTGGGGCTGGGGGGAAGGTAGCTGAGAGTGTGATAGATGGAGGTGGGGATAATGGTGATAGGTCGGAGAGGAGGGTGGAGTGGATAGGTAGGAAGGAAGATGGACAGGTGGGACAGGTCAAGCGGGTGATGCTGAGTTGGAAGGTTGGATCTGGGATAAGGTGGGGAGAGGGGAAATGAGGAAACTGGTGAAATCCAGATTGATCCAGTGTGTTTGGAGGGAGCGTTCCAACGTGGACGATTTGGGACCGCCTTGGAACCCTCTAACCACACTGGATGATTCAGAATAAATTTTACATTCCCATTGCTGAACATTGCCTGTTACAGGTGAGAGGGGATTGGAGGTATTCATGTCAAGGAACAATGATCATGCAATTCCACCATTTTCTATCTGTGATGGATAGAAGACCACAGTTACAGATGTGGAGGTTTTCAATATGTGCTTCCACACTGTAATACTGCCCACCGTAAACCTGAGATTACATGATTGACTTTTGCATGTCAAAACTGGAAGTATTGGAAATAAAGCTTGTGATGCATTTGTCTTGCAGCTTATATGGAACCCTGCTTCACCTTTTCCCGAGTGAGTGGCAGTTCCAAGCCCCTGAAACAGGCATCCATTAATGTCAGTGATCAAAACAACACACTGATATTTGAGTCTCGATTTGAGAGTGGGAATCTCGAGAAAGTATTCAAAGTGTGCGTAAGGTTTTTCTGCAATACGTGGTGAAGCAATGAGCCCCACTTCCTAAATGCTTTTGAGGTCTTATATATGTCATAATTTATGCATTCTAAACCTTTTCAAACTTTCTGTTAAATGCAGCTTCCTACTGGCAGTGCAGGTTAGGGGGGATTTATCTTCGGATATTTGTCCATCAGCCCTGTATGAGCAGTATCATTGTTACCACTGTGTCAGAAGGCAAGACTGCAGTACATAACAGGGCTTGACACTTCTAGAGCAGTACGGAAGGGTTACTGCTTTGGAATTACTTTCTTTTTGAGATATTAGGTGAAGGACCTGTCTACTTTTCCAGGTGAACCTAAAAGATACCACATCGACTAATTTGAAGTAGTTAGTAGAGGAAAGGTCTGGTCTCCAGACCAATAATTATCTCTCAACCAACATTGTTTATTGTATATTAATTGTATACAGGTGGTCATTAGCAGGAGATTCACTTGAGCTCCATGAAAAAGAGCCCTTGTGGCAAAGCAGTAGTGTCCCTACCTCTGAACCAAGAGACCCAGGTTCAGGTCTCACCTGTTCCAGAGATGTGTCATAATGTCGCTGAGCAGATTGATTAGAAAATAGGTTATGCTCCATCAATAAAGACTAAATCTGTTGTCGTTGGGTTAGGAGAGGCCCGTTTGTAGTCTAGAGATCAGTAAGCAAATATTAAAACGTAGAAAGATTGCCTCCAGTTTTATCCTTCACTAGCTGGCTTTGTAGATTAGAATAGCCAACTGTGTTCTACCCTCCACAAACGTGAAGTCATCCGAAACTCTTCTTCACATTATCTCAATTACATCAAATTATTTTCATTTATCAGCTCCCTTCTCATTGACCTATATTCAACTCTGATAAAGCAGATTTGACAATGTTCACAGTTGTTTTAAGTCCCTCCAATTTCCGTGCTGCTCTTACCGTATCTTTCCCATCATCCATTTCTTTGTAATCACTTCCTGCTCTACAAGGTGCCCAGACATCTGGTCTCAGTTGATTCAGGCCTTTGACACTAACCCAAGTTTTTAAAAATGTATTCATTTGTGGGGTGTGGGCGTCACTGGCCGACCAGCATTTATTGCTCATCCCCGGTTGCTCTTGATGCTGCCTTCTTGAACCATAGTTCACCTGCTGTGGGTTGCCCCACAATGCCCTGAGGGAGGGAATTCCCTCAGAACACTGAAAGAGCAGCAATATATTTTCAAGACAGAATGATGATGACTTTGAGAGGAACTTGCAGTTCCCATGTATCTGCTGCTCTTGTCCTTCTAGATGGAAGTGGTTATGGGTTTGGAAGAGGCTTGTTGAGGATCATTGGCAAATTGGCTTGACCCGAGCGGATTTGTCTTCAGTTTCCAAGACTTGAATCCCTGGAATTCCCCATCTAATTCTCTTCTTCATCTTTTGAAGACAGACTTTAAAGCCTCCCTCTGACCAAGCTTTGATCATCTGCCTTTGATTGCTATCATTCAATAGCAAATTTGGCAGCAGTGGATGGGACACTATAGAAGAAACATTACTCTGTGTTTCAACTGTGCCATGTGTTTCCTGGAAATGTTCAATGAGACGGAACTTTGTTTTGATGACCTAATTAGGATTCTGGGTAATCTAAGATGGAGGATGGGGAAAATTTGTGGCTGTAGGGGCTTCTTTTTTGAGGTATTTTCAGCATTGGAGGTGATTTCTTCAAATTGCAGAAGCAATAATTATTGTTTTATAAGCTGTTGCATTGTTTTGGAACTTTGGGGGAAAAAAGATCAAAACAAGCGCACATTTAAGATGAGGAAGAGACCACATAGTCAGTGAGAGAAAGAAACCCACACTGTGCTGTCTGACACAGCAGTGAACCTGTACAGCTACTGCCTTCGCTGTTTGAGTTCAAGTATCTCTGGACATCGGAGTGCGTCTAAGAAAAAATAACAAATAGCTAAATTCACAGCTGACTTTGGAGGAACCTGTGTGGGAGAGCTCACAGCACAGGAGCTGATAAGTGCATGGCTTTTAAATGTAACCTTGCTGTCTTTTTAAAATAGTGAGTAGAGTGGGTTTAGTTATATGTTATATTGAGATCTGTCTCTTAATTAAAATTTAAAAATATAGTACATAAGTACAAAGTTAGCTGGGTGCTTGTTCTTTAGAGCAGTAAGACTGTGCTATTTTCTGTAGATTGTTAAGGTGCAAAGATGACCCTTAATAGAGGGATGTGCTCCTCATGTCGGATGTGGGAGATTAGGGAGAATTTCCATGTTACTGATGATTATGTCTGCAGTAAGTGTTTTTGGTTACAAATCCTGTCATATTGTATTGATTGATTGGGGTGGCAGTTAGAGACAACAAAGAATTTACAGCAGCTCAAGCTGTGTGATGGATGGCAGTTATAGGAAGGGAGAAAAACTGCAGTCAGGTAGATGGGTTACCGCCAGGGGCAGCACAGTGGCACAGCAGTTAATACTGCTGCCACACAGCGCCAGAGACCTGGGTTCAGTTCCTGCCTCGGGCAACTGTCTGTGTGGAGCTTGCACGTTCTTCCCATGTCTGCGTGGCTTTCCTCCGGGTGCTCCAGTTTCCTCCCACAGTCCAAAGATGTGCAGGTTAGGTGAATGAGCCATGCTAAATTGCCCGTAGTGTTAGGTGACGGGGTAAATGGAGGGGAATGGGTCTGGGTGGGTTGCTCTTCGGAGGGTCGGTGTGGACTTGTTGGGCCAAAGGTGCTGTTTCCACACTGTACGTAATCTAAAAGAAAGGTAGGAGAGGGAGGCAGATACTGCAGGAGTCTGTGTGGCTATTCCCACCTCAAACAAGTATGCTGCTTTGGAAAATGTAGAGGGTGATGGACTCTCAGGAGAATGTAGCACGAACAGCCAAGTTTCTGGTATCGAGACTGGCTCTTATGCAATGAGGGGTACATCGGTTCCAAGCAATTGTTTGTGATAGGGAACTCTCTAGTCAGAGGCACAGACAGAAGTTTCTGTGGCCAACAGTGAGAAATCAGAATGGTGTGTTGCCTCTCTGGTGCCACGATCAAGGATATCTCGGAGAGAGTGCAGAATATTCTCAAAGGAAGGTGGAACCAGCAGGAGGTTGTTGTACACATTGGAACTAATGATGTAGGAAGGAAAAAGGATGGGATTCTGAAGGGAGAATGTAGGAAATTGGGAAGGAATTTATAAAGGAGGTCCTCAAGAGTAGTAGTATCTGAATACTCCCAGTGCTATGAAGTAGTGAGGGTAGGAATAGGAGCATAGAACAGATGAATGTGTGGCTGAGGAGCTGGTGCAGGGGAGAAGGGTTCACATTTTTGGATTATTGGAATCGCTTCTGGGGTAGAAGTGATCTGTACAAGAAGGACGGATTGCACCTGAATTGGAAGGGGACTAAGATACTGGCAGGGAGATTTGCTAGAGCTGCTCGGGAGGATTTAAACTCATAATTGGTGGTGGGTGGGAAACCAGGGAGATAGTGAGGAAAAAGGTCAATCTGAGACTGGTACATTTCGGAAAAGAAGTGAGTCAAACAGTCAGGGCAGGCAGGGACAAAGCAGAGAATGAGTAAATTAAACTGCATTTATTTCAATGCAAGAGGCCTAACAGGGAAGGCAGATGAACTCAAGACATGGTTAGGAACATGGGACTGGGATTACATAACAATTACAGGAATATGGCTCAATGTTGGACAGGGCTGGCAGCTGAATGTTCCAGGATACAAATGCTGTATGAAGGATAGAAAGGGGGCAAGAGAGGAGAGGTCGTGGCATTTTTGATAAGGGATAGCATTACAGCTGTACTTAGGGAGGGTATTCTTGGGACGGCAGAGTGGCTCAGTGGTTAGCACTGCTGCCTCACAGCACCAGAGACCCAAGTTCAAGTCCCACCTCAGGCGATTGCCTGTGTGGAGTTTACACGTTCTCGCTGTGTCTGTGTGGGCTTCCTCCAGTTTCTTCCTGCAGTCCAAAGATGCGCAGGTTAGGTGCATTTGTCAGGGGTAAATATAGGGTAAGGGAATGGGTCTGGGTGGGTTACTGTTCGGAGGGTCGGTGTGGACTTGTTGGGCCAAAGGGCCTGTTTCTATACTGTAGGGAATCTAATTTAATATGCCCAGGGAAGTTAGTTGAGTGGAACTGAGAATTAAGAAAGGGATGAGCACCTTATTGGATGCTTGCAAGTAAAGGGATGACTGGAAAATGGGAAGCCTTCAAAAATGAGATAACAAGAGTCCAGAGACAGTATATTCCTGTTAGGGTATAGGGAATGCTGGACGGCTGGAGAAATTGAGGGTTTGGTCAAGGAAAAGAAGGAAGCATATGTCAGGTTTGGACAGCGGAGATCGAATGAATCCTTAGAAGAGTATAAAAGCAGTAGGAGTATACTTAAGAGGGAAATCAGGAGGGCAAAAGGTGACATCAGATAGCTTTGGCAAATAGGGTTAAGGAGAATCAAAAGGGATTTTACAAATACATTAAGGACAAAAGACTAACTAGGGAGAAAACAGGACCGCTCAAAGATCAGCAAGGTGGCCTTTGTGTGGAGCCATAGGACATGGGAAGGTACTAAACGAGTACTTTGCGTCAGTGTTTACTGTGAAGAAGAACATGGACAATACAGGTTGTGGGAAAATAGATGATGACATCTCCGGTGGCACAGTGGTTAGCACTGCTGCCTCAGAGCGCCAGAGACCCGGGTTCAATACCTACCTCAGGCGACTGACTGTGTGGAGTTTGCACATTCTCCCGTGTCTGCGTGGGTTTCCTCCAGGTGCTCCGGTTTCCTCCCACAGTCCAAAAATGTGCAGGTCAGGTGAATTGGCCATGCTAAATTGCCCGTAGTGTGAGGGGCAGGGGTAAATGTAGGGGAATGGGTCTGTGGGCCGGTGTGGACTTGTTGGGCTGAAGGGCCTGTCTCCACACTGTAAGTAATCTAATCTAATCTTGAAAAATGTCCATATTACAGAGGAGGAAGTGTTAGATGTCTTAAAACACATAAAAGTGGATAAATCCCTAGGACCTGATCAGGTGTACCCTGGAATTCTGTGGGAAGCTAGGGAAGTGACTGCTGGGCCTCTTGCTGAGATACTTTTATCATCAATAGTCACAGGTGAGGTACCGGAAGTCTGGACGTTGGCTAACGTGGTGCCACTGTTTATGAAAGGTGGTAAGGAAAAGCTTACCGGTGACCCTGACATCCGTGGTGGGCAGGTTGTGGAGGGAATCCTGAGGGACAGGATTTACATGTATTTGGAAAGGCAAGGACTGATTAGGGATAGTCAGCAAGGCTTTGTGCATGGGAAATCATGTCTCACTAACTTGACTGAGTTTCTTGCAGAAGTAATGAAGAGGATTGATGAGGGTAGATAATTGGATGTGATCTATATGGACTTCAGTAAGGTGTTCGACAAGGTTCCCCATGAGAGACTGGTTAACAAAGTTAGATCACATGGAATACAGGGAGAACTAGCCCCTTGGAAACAGAACTGGCTCAAAGGTAGAAGACAGAGAGCGGTGGTGGAGGATTGCTTTTCATACTGGAGGCCTGCGAACAGTGGTGCGCCAGAAGGATCGGTGCTGGGTCCTCTACGTTTTGTCATTTAAATAAATTATTTGGATGTGAGCATAAGAGGCATAGTTCGTAAGTTTGCAGATGACACCAAAATTGGAGGTGTAGTGGACAGCGAAGAAGGTTACCTCAGATTACAACAGGATCTTGATCAGATGGGCCAAAGAGCTGAGGAGTGGCAGATGGAGTTTAATTAGATAAATGAGAGGTGCTGCATTTTGGGAAAGCAAATCAGAGCAGTATTTGTATATTTCATGGTAAAGTCCTAGAGAGTGTTGCTGAACAAAGAGACCTTGGAGAGCAGGTTCATGATTTCTTGAAAGTGGAGTCTCAGGCAGATAGGATAGTGAAGAAGGCTTTTAGTATGTTTTCCTTTATTGGTCAGAGCATTTTGTACAGTAGTTGGGAGGTCATGTTGTAGCTGTACAGGACATTGGTTAGGCCACTTTTGGAATACTGTGGGCAGTTCTGGCCTCCCTCCTATAGGAGAGGATGTTGTTAAACTTGAAAGGGTTCAGAAGAGATTTACAAGAACGTTACCAGGGTTGGAAGGTTTCAGCTATAGGGAGAGGCTCAATAGGCTGGGACTGTTTTCCCTGGAGCATCGGAGGCTGAGGGGTGACCTTATAGAGGTTTCTAAGATCATGACGGACATGGATAAGGTAAATAGACAAGATGTTTTCCCTTGGTTGGGGGAGTCCAGAACTAGAGGACATAGATTTAAGGTGAAAGGAGAAAGATTTAAAAGGGACCTAAGAGGCAATTTTTTCACTCAAAGGGTGCTGTGTGTACTGGATGAGCGGCCAGAGGAAGTGTCGGAAGCTGGTACAATTACAGCATTTAGAAGGCATCAGGATGGGTATATGAATAGGAAAGGTTTAGAGCGGTATGGGTAAAGTGCTGGCAAATGGAACTTAATTTATTTAGGATATCTGCTGTGGTTCTGTTCGCCGAGCTGGAAGATTTTGTTGCAAACGTTTCGTCCCCTGTCTAGGTGACATCCTCAGTGCTTGGGATCCTCCTGTGAAGCGCTTCTGTGGTGTTTCCTCCGGCATTTATGTCCAACTCACCAAAACGAAGGACCCGATACCCAGTATGAGCAAAACTAACGTAGTGTACAAAATCCCATGCAAGGACTGCTCAAAACACTATATAGGACAAACAGGAAGACAGCTAACGATCCGCATCCACGAACATCAACTAGCCACGAAACGACACGACCAGCTATCCCTAGTAGCCACACACACAGACGACAAGCAACATGAATTTGACTGGGACAACACTAGTATTATAGGGCAAGCGAAACAAAGAACAGCCAGGGAATTCCTAGAAGCATGGCACTCATCCACAAACTCCATCAACAAACACATCGACCTGGACCCAATATACCGGCCACTACAGCGGACAGCTGAAACTGACAACCGGAAGTGGCAGGGACAGGCCACTATAAATGCCGGAGGAAACACCACAGAAGCGCTTCACAGGAGGCTCCCAAGCACTGAGGATGTCACCTAGACAGGGGACGAAACGTTTGCAACAAAAACTTCCAGCTCGGCGAACAGAACCACAGCAACGAGCACCCGAGCTACAAATCTTCTCACAAATTTAGGATATCTGTTTGGCATGGATCAGTTGGACTGAAGGGTCTGTTTCTGTGCTGTTAATCTGTATGACTCTATGCCCATTCATTGGGACAAATGACTGATAATGATGATGATGAAATTGCAGAGATCTGGCATTGGTCAGATACCAATATCAAATTTGTTTAAAGTTCCTCTAAGCACACTACGAATTAGATTAGCATTATTCAAAATAAATAGCTTAATGGTACATGAATAGAGAGTTATTTTGCTCATATTTGCACAGCCAGAATTCTCAGGGCACTTAATATTTCCCTGTCTCTTAATCAGCTGGTTATTTCCATTCTACTTCTGCAGAGGAGAATATGAATATAACCTGATGTTGCGCACAGATCTCTACACAGCAAAACACACCCAGTGGTATTACTTCCAGGTGCAGAACATGCAGCCAGCAGTCCAGTACCGCTTCACCATCATTAATCTGATGAAGCCCACCAGCCTGTACAACATGGGAATGAAGCCGCTGTTGTATTCCACCAAGGATGCAGAGCTGCACAAGATTGGCTGGCGCAGGGTGGGGAGCCAAATCAAGTACTACCGAAACAACTACAGCAACAGCAAGCACCACTACTACTCGCTCACCTGGACGTTTGAGTTCCCGCATTACGGGGACACTTGCTACTTTGCCCACTGCTATCCCTACACCTACTCTGACCTCCAGGACTATGTGACACACGTGGTCAACGATCCAGCCAAGTCCAAATTCTGCAAAGTCCGGGTGCTGTGCCGCTCATTGGCTGGGAACATGGTTTACGTTCTGACTGTGACAAATCCCTCTGAGAGTTCCGAGGCCGCACTCGAAAAGAAAGCAGTGGTCCTGACCGCCCGTGTCCACCCAGGAGAGACCAACAGCTCCTGGATGATGAAGGGTTTCCTTGACTATCTTCTTGGCAACTCGATGGATGCCAATCTGCTGCGGGACACATTCCTTTTCAAAATCGTGCCAATGCTGAACCCTGATGGGGTCATCGTGGGGAATTACCGGTGCTCACTCTCTGGTCAGGATTTAAATCGTAAATACCGGTCCTATTTGAAGGAGACCTACCCCTCTGTGTGGTACACCCGGAAACTGATCAAACGGTGAGAGAGAATGGAGCAGGTACAAAGTGTGTTACAAAGTTAAAGGTGATCCACCATCTCCTTCCCCTGAATCATACCCAGGTCTCAACTCAGTCAGGGAGGAAATCCCGTTATTGCCATGCAGTATAAACTATAGGCACTAGCAATATTTTGGTGTCAGTCACTGGGCCATGATGAGCATCTGAACTCAGTCAGGGATAGTGCAATTGGAGTGTTGGCCACTTGTCGTACAGTAGAAGTGTCCCTGTCTCTGGGCTGAGAGGTCAAGGTACATAGTCCCACCTGCTCTGGAGGTGTGTAATGACATCTCTGAACAAGCTGATTGGAAAATACCTTGGGGGGAGTGTGATTAGTAAGATTGTGGCTTGTGCAGCCCAAGGAGGATACAAAGACAGACAACAGAAAAAAGAGTGCAACTCAGAGATCCCTCATGGTTAGGAGCAATGCTGTGAGCTTCAAAAATACATTTTCCCCTTCCTTTTGCAAAAAATGATTCCATCTCTTCAACGATCAATGACTCACCATTTTGGGTCTGTCTCTTCCAGGCTGTTTTGATGACACCTTGAAGTGCAAACCTTGTGCCCACACCTCCCCCCTCACCTCCCTCCAAGGCCCCAATGGATCCTTCTATATCCATCACAAATTCACCTGCACCTCCACACACAACATTGACTGTATCCGCTGCACCCGATGTGGCCTCCTCTACATTGGGGAGACAGGCCGCCTACTTGCGAAACATTTCAGGGAACACCTCTGGGACACCCGCACCAACCAACCCAACCCCCCGTAGCTGAACACTTTAGCTTCCCCTCCCACTCCGCCAATGACATGCAGGTCCTTGGCCTCCTCCATCGCCAGATCCTGGCCACATGACGCCTGGAGGAAGAGTGCCTCATCTTCTGCCTAGGCTGAAGAAGGGCTTATGCCCGAAACGTCGATTCTACTAATCCTCGGATGCTGCCTGGCCTGTTGTGTTTTTCCAGCACCACATTTTTCATCTTTGATGACATATTTGCCCATCACGTGGTTTTTGATATTGAGTAAATCTCCCTCTGCACTATTCCCAACAAATGTTCACAGAACATATACCACGAGGTTAGACGCAGAGTAAAATGCTCAATTTGTTCTGCTCTTTTATTTGTGTTTCAAAATACATTCATGAGATGTGGGCATCACTGGCTGGGCCCAGCATTTATTGCCTTCCCTAGTTGCCCCCTTGAGAAGGTGGGGGTGAGCTGCCTTCTTGAATCGCTGCAGTCCATGTGCTGTGGGTTGACCCACAATGCCCTTAGGGAGGGAATTCCAGGATTTTGACCCAGTGACAGTGAAGGAACAGTGATATAGTGAGTGGCTTGAAGGGGAACTTGCAGGGAGTGGTGTTCCCATGTATCTGCTGCCCTCGTCCTTCTAGATGGAAGTGGTCATGGGTTTGGAAGGTGCTCTCTAAGGATCTTTAGTAAATTTTTCCTGGAACACGTCAAGGTTGTTGAGTGTTATTGGAGCTGACCCATCCAGGTTAGTAAGGAATATTCCATCACATTCCTTACTTGTGCCTTGTAGATAGTGGGCAGGCTTTGGGGAGTCAAGAGGTAAGTTACGTGCTGCAAGATCCCTCACCTCTGACCCACCCTTGTAGCTTCCTTATTTATAAGGCTAGTCCAGGTGAGTTTCTGGTGTACGGCAATCTCCAGGTTGTTGATGGTGAGTGGGGTGGGAGGGGGGAGGTTAATGAAAGTTGTGCCATTGAATGTTAGCTATGACTAGAAAAAAGGTCTCAGAATAGCTAATGGGCCTAAAGACTGATCTGTCCCCGGACCTGGTGGGATATATCTTAGAATATTAGAGGAAGTTGCTACAGAGGTAGTAGATGCACTGTTAGTAATCTTCAAGGAATTCTTAGATTCTGGAAGAGTCGCAGAGGATTGGAAAACTGCCAATGTAACATCTTTATTTGACAATGGAGGGACAGAAACACTGGGAATTAATGAATGTAATGTATTTGGAATTTTAGAAGACTTTGATAAGGTATCACATGTATATTATTTAATAATGTACCACAAGGTACTTAATAGGATAAGAGCCCTCTGGGGTTGGAGGTAGTACATTAGCATAGACAGGAGGTTGGCTAATGAATAGAATAAAGAGTTGGGGGAGAAGGGGGACATTTTCAGGGTGGGAATGAGTGATGTGCCCCAGGGATCAGTGCTGGGGCCATAGCAATTTACCATCTATATTAATGACTTAGATGAGGGAAGTGAATGTACTGTACCCAACTTCACGGATAAACAATATTACAGGTTGCAAATCAAGCTGTGAGGCTGACGCAAAGGGTTTGCAGAGGGATAGAGACAGGGTAAGTGAGTAATTACCAGTGATTACCATCATTGAATGGCAGAAGATATATAATTCGGAAAATTGCAAATATGTACTTTGGCAAGAAGAATAGAGGAGCTAAATATTGTTTAAATGGAGAAAGATTGCAGAAATCTGAAACATACATAAATCACAAAAAGCGAGCATGAAGTTTAATGGATAATGGGGAAAGCAAACAGAATGTTGGCCTTTATTTCAAAAGGATTAGAGTATAAAAATAGATTTGGTTGTTTAAATGGAGAAAGATTGCAGAAATCTGAAACACATACATAAATCACAAAAAGATAGCATGAAGTTTAATGGATAATGGGGAAAGCAAACAGAATGTTGGCCTTTATTTCAAAAGGATTAGAGTATAAAAATAGATTTGGCTAAAGCTTTGCAAAGCACAAGTCAGAGCAATGGGTAAGAGCAGTATACTGGCACTGGAGGCAATCCAGAGAAGGCTCACTAGGTGTGAAGGATACCAGGTGTGGAAGGACTGCAATGTGAGGAGAGGTTGAGTAGATTGGGTCTGTACTCATTGGAGTTTAGAAGAATGAGAGGTGACCTATTGAAACACGCAAGATTCTTATGGGACTTGTAGGGTAAATGTGGAGAGTTTGTTTCCCCTTTTGGGAGAGTCTAGGACCAGAGGGTATCATCTCAGAATAAGTGGTCACACATTTTAGAAAGCGAGATAAGAAGGAAATTCTTCTCTTGGGGTGGTGATTCTGTGGAATTCTTTGTTAGAGAGGGCTGTTGAGGCTGGGTCATTAAGTCTATTCAAAGTTGAGGTAGACAGATTTTTAATTAGATAATCGCAAATTACTGCAGATGCTGGAATCTGAAACCAAAAGAGAGAATGCTGGAAAATCTCAGCAGGTCTGGCAGCATCTGTAAGGAGAGAAAAGAGCTGACGTTTCGAATCTAACTGACCCTTTGTCAAAGATTTTTAATTAATAAGGAATCAAGGGTTATGGGGAAAAGGGAGGAGAGTGGAGTTGACGATTATCAGATCAACAATGATCTCATTGAATAGCAGAGCAGGCTTGATAGCCTGAATGGCCTACTTCTCCTATCCTCCTTAAGGCTTTATTGGGACTACATGCTCTCTTCTCAGAGATAGGCATTGATAGGCATTTGTGTGACACAAACGTCACTCATCACACAACACCACGCTGTCGTCCAACAGGTTTATTTGGAAGTACAAGCTTTTGGAGGTAGCTAGTGGGGCAGAATCATAGGATATAGAATTTATAGTAAACTGTGTCATTTACAGTTATAGTATTTACTATAAACTCTGTGTCCTATGATCCTGTCCCACTAGCTACCTGATGAAGGAGCAGTGCTCCAAAAGCTTGTACTTCCAAATAAATTGTTGGACTATAACTTGGTGATATGTGATTTTTAACTTTGTCCACCCCAGTCCATCACCAGCACCTTCACATCACAAATGTTACTTGCCATTTGTCAGCCAAAACCTAGATTTTTTTCCAGGTCTTGCTGCATTTAGATATTGATTGCTTCTGTATCTGAGGAGTCATGAATGGTGCTGAACTTTGAACAATCGTTAGCAAACATCTCCACTTCTGATCTTATGGTGGAAGGAAGTTCGCCTTTCTTCTTTCTTTCCAGGTTAATGGAGGAGCGGACGGTGTTTCTATACTGTGATCTCCACGGTCACAGTCGGAAGCAGAACATTTTTATGTATGGTTGTCAGAGTCGGAGACGGACTGTATCATCATATGCCAAGCAGCGAGTGTTCCCCTTCATGCTTAGTAAGAACTGCTGTAACAAGGTATGGTCTAATGATGTAGGATTTCAGATAGATCTCATAATTCTTCCTTGGGAAACCGAGGGAAATCCCTTTAAGAGTTTAATTACAGTCATAGAATCATAGAGATGTACAGCACGGAAACAGACCCTTCCTTTCAACTCGTCCATGTTGACCAGATACCCTAAATTATTGTAGTCCCATTTGCCAGCATTTGGCCTATATCCCTGTAAACCCTTCCTATTCATAGGTGTCCTCGAGTTGGCGTCTGGATTCAGCGGTGTAGAGGTCAGTGTGCCAGACTACCATTGCACCCCCTTCTGTTGCCTCGCCTCCGAGCTTACTTTCACAATCAGGACTCCCGCCCACCTTCTGAGGACCCCTTCGCCCACCTCCAACACACTGCATCCACCTGGACACCCCGCGCTGGCCTATTACCTGCCCTCGACCTCTTCATTCACAAC
Source organism: Chiloscyllium plagiosum (assembly GCF_004010195.1). Taxonomy (NCBI): domain Eukaryota; kingdom Metazoa; phylum Chordata; class Chondrichthyes; order Orectolobiformes; family Hemiscylliidae; genus Chiloscyllium; species Chiloscyllium plagiosum. The sequence goes on along the minus strand of NC_057719.1, from coordinate 3,765,310 downwards.
TGCCGCCGGGACATTAACCGCCTCAACCTGTCGACCCCCCTCCCCCACTCCAACCTCTCACCCTCACAACGCGCAGCCCTCCAATCCCTCTGCTCCAAACCTGACCTCACCATCAAGCCAGCGGACAAAGGGGGCGCAGTGGTAGTCTGGCACACTGACCTCTACA
>NC_057719.1:3747000-3763013 GCF_004010195.1 Chiloscyllium plagiosum | reverse complement strand
CACCCTCCTCTCATTTATCTCTCCACCCTTCAGGCTCTCTGCCTCTATTCCTGATGAAGGGCTTTTGCCCGAAACGTCGATTTTACTGCTCCTTGGATGCTGCCTGACTTGCTGTGCTTTTCCAGCACTACTCTACTCCAGAACAGTGGTTACATTAACCCATACACCACCATGGTATAGGTCATGGCAGGATTCAAGCCCATGTTCTTAGAACATTAACCTCGGGCTCTGGATTAATAGCCCAGGTGAACGTTACCATTACACCACCTCCACTCCATCCATCCCATTGTATCCGGGCTTGGTCTTTGAAAGAACTATCAGATTAGCTCCACGCCTTGATGAACTCTCCCTCAAAATCTAATTAATTTCTTTCAGTAGTTGCGCAGAAATTTCTAAAATTGAGATAAAAGATAATATACCCAATAAAGATCAAGTCTGCAAAGATGCTGTAATTCTACCAGCCTCCACCACTTCCTCTGGCAGCTCATTCCATACACATACCACCCTCTGCGTGAACAAGTTGCCCCTTAGGTCCCTTTTATATATTTCCCCTCTGACCCTAAACCTATGCCGTCTAGTTCTGGACTCCCCCAACCAATGGAAAAGACCTTGTCTGTTCATCCTAATCATAAATTCTGTGATTTTATAAAACTCTATAAGGTCACTCCTCAGCCTCCAACGCTCCAGGGAAAACATCCCCAGCCGATTCAAACTCTCCCTATACCTCAAACCCTCCAACCCTTGCATATCCTTGTAAATCTTTTCTGAACCCTTTCAAGTTTCACAACATCCTTCCAATAGGAGGGAGACCAGAATTGCACACAATATTCCAATGTCCTCCTTGCCGCAACATGACCTCCCAACTCCTATACTCATTGCTCTGACCACTAAAGGAAAGCATACTAAATGGCTTCTCCAATATCCTATGTACCTGAGATTCCACTTTCAAGGAACTATGAACCTGCACTCCAGGCGTCTTTGTTTAGCAACACTCCCCAGGGTCTTACCACTAAGTGTATAAGTCTTGTTCTGATTTGCCGTTCCAAAATGCAACATCTCACATTTATCTAAATTAAACTCCATTTGCCACTTCTCAGTCCATTGGCCCATCTGATCAAGATCCAGTTGTACTCTGAGGTAACCTTCTTTGATGTCCATTACACCTCCAATTTTGGTGTCATCTGCAAACTTATTAACTATACATCCTATGTTCAAATCCAAATCATTTATATAAATGACGAAAATGAATATGACCTATCACCTCCATCCCCACCCCCACTCACCTATTGTACTCTATGCTACTTTCTCCCCATCCCCACTCTCCTCTCATTTATCTCTCCACCCTTCAGGCACTCTGCCTATATTCCTGATGAAGGGCTTTTGCCTGAAATGTTGATTTTACTGCTCCTCGGATGCTGCCTGAACTGCTGTGCTTTTCCAGCACCACTCCACTCCAGAGTCTGGTTTCCAGCATCTGCAGTCATTGTTTTTACCTAATGAAACCACTGTTGACTATTGTAAAAATCTCACCTGGGTCACTAATGCCCTTTAAGAAACAAAATCTGCTGTCCTTACCTGATGTGACCGACATGTGACTTGCAGCAATGTGTTTGAGTCTTAATTCATAATTTGGGATTTGTATTAAATGAAAACCGAAAGAGCTGTGGATGCTGTAAATTAGAAACACAACCAAATATTGCTGGAAAAGCACTGCGGGTCTGGCAGCTTCTGTGAAGAGAATCAGAGTTAATAGAGTTTCAGGTCTGTTGACCATTCCTCTGAATTGATGGTTGCTCGGAAAATGTGGGTTTTAGATAGAAGCTGGGGGCTGGTGGGGGTGGGGGGTGGTGGTGGTGGGATTAATAAGGAGTAAACAGTAAGTGGGGATAGAGCTCAAAGAGAGAGAAAAACAGTTGGGCAGGCAAAGGTAGCCAGGGTGAATAACTGTTAATGGGGACTGTTAGTGACTAACTATGGGTTGTGTGTAACTATGTGATTACAAGGCCTGGTGTGTGTTAGTGGTGGTGGTTGGGGGTGGGAGGGTGGGATCAGTTGGCTAGGACAGTTGACAGTTCAACCTCGAAAGTTATTGAAATCAATGTTAAGTCCCGAAGGCTGCAGGGTCTCCAACCAGAAAATGAGGTGTTCTTCCAGCTTATGCTAAGCTAAACTGGAGCACTGCAGCAAGCCTGAGACAGAGATATTGACCAGGGATCAGGGTGGTGTTTTGAAGTGGCAGGCGACTGGGAACTCAGTGTAATTTTTGCAGCCAGAATGGAGGTGTTCGACGCTTTGTTTCCCCAATATAGAGGAGATCACATTGTGAGCAGTGAATGCAGCAGACTAGATCCCAACTGTTTGCTCCAGCTCTGGAACTTCGGCCTCAGCCCCTCTCTTCCCCTTGTCCTTATCTACCATCCCACCAAGCATCCACATCCAGAAAATCATTAGTTGCCATTTCCGCTACCTCCAAAAAGATGCCACTACCAGACACACATTCCCCTCTCCTCCCTTGTCTGCCTTCTGTAGGGACTATTCCCTTCACTCCCAACAGCCCCCACATCCCCACGACACCTTCCCCTGCAATCACCGAAGGCGTAACACTTGCCCATTTACCTCCTCCCTCCTCAAGGGCCCAAATATACTTTTCAGGTGAAGTGATGCTTTACCTGCATTCACACTATATAGTCTACTGCATTCACTGCTCACAATGTGATCTCCTCTACACTGGAACATCACATTCTGCCTGCGAAAATGATGCTGAGTTTCCAGTCACGTGCCACAACACACCACCCTGACCCCGGCCAATATCTCTGCCTCAGTGCTCCAGCAAAGCTCAGTGTCAGCTGGAAGAACAATACCTGGTGTTCCGCTTGGGGACCCTTTAGCTTTTGGGACTTAATATTGATTTCAACAACTTTAGAGCTTGAACTCTCCTATGTCCGAGCCAATCGATCACCCCTGCCACCACTATACACCACTATACACCAGGCCTTGTAATCACATAGTTATGCACAACCCTTTGTTAGTCACTGACAGTCTCCATTAACAGCTATTCATCCTCCCGGCCAGATCGTTGTCCACTCCTTTGTTTGTCCAACTGTTTTTCAGCCATTACTGAATGGCAAAGCAGACTTGCCCCCCCCCCCCCCCCCCCCCCCCCCCCCCCCCCCTCCCCCCCCCGCCACCCTATCTTCTGCATGAAAACCCACCTTTCCCAGTTACCATCAGTTCTGAGGAAGGGTCACCGGACCCGAAACGTTAACTCTGATTTTTCTTCACAATTGGTAATAAATGCTGGTTTAGTTGGTCATTGCCAGACCCTATGATCAAAAGAACAGGCTTCCTGTTGTGCTCTAAGATTCTATAACTTACAAAATCTGCTCATGGCAGATTAAGAATGTCAGTAAAACCATTCAGCTCCTTGAGCCTATTCTGGGATGTGGGTGTTCTTGTACACCAGTCAGTGAAGGTAGACAGGCAGGTGCAGCAAGTCATTAGCAAAACCAAAGATATACTGGCCTTAATTGCATGAGGATTTGTACTCAGAAACATGGATGTCTTCCTGCAGTTATCAAGGACCATGGTGAGCTCACACCTGGGGTATTGTGTGCAGTTTTTGTCTCCTTACCTAAAAAAGGTTATACTTAACATAGAGGGAGTGCAGTGGAGGCTCACTCACTGCTACCAGGGCTGGTAGGGCTGTCTTATGAAGAGAGATTGGTTTGACTCTGTTACATTCACTAGAATTTTGAAGGATGAGATAGAATCAGATTTCATTGAATAAAATTCAAACAAGACTGTGTTATGGATCAGACCAAACCCCTCAAAATATATTAAGAACATAGCCTAGAACCTAACTTTTTCTTATTTTAAAGATAAATGTAAGACATTGCATTGCAGATGCAATTCAATTGGTCAAACTACTCGACTTTAAGCAAAACACACTTTAGTTTTACGCGACAGTTAAAATACAGACAAAATAAAAATAAAAGAAAATAATTGGTTTAAGTGAACTCTATTGAAATGCTTAACAAAATAATATAAAATGCACGGCTTAAAACCATAGTATCATCACAGCTGGACAGAGCAGATATAGAGAGGATGTTTCCCCTGCCTGGGGAATCTAGAACCAGGGATCACAGTTTCAGGGTATGGGTAGACCATTTAAGACTGAGATAGGGAAAAATTTCTTCACACACAAGGTAGAGGACATATGGAAGGGTGTGGAGGTCAAGTTACTGAATATACTCAAGAAAGACCATAAGACATTGGAGCAGAAATTAGGCCATTTCGGCCATCAAGTCTGCTCTGCCATTCAATCATGGCTGATAGGTTTTGGTAATTGTGACGTTATTCACTTTTTAAAAATAATAGATCAGAGTATTATTGAAATGGTGAAAGATTGCAGCGTGCTATTGTACAGAGGGACTTAGGAGTGCTCATACAAGCATCGCTAAAAGTTGATTTGGAGGTGCCACAGGTAATCAGGAAGGCAAGTGGAATATTGGCTTTCATTGCTGGAGGGATTGGAGTTAAGAGCAGGGAAATTCTGCTGCAATTGTACAAGGCATTGGTGAGGCCGCACCTGGAGTATTGTGCACAGTCCTGGTCTCCTTACTTGAGGAAGGATACACTGGCTTTGGAGGCAGTGCAGAGGAGGGTCACCAGAGCGCAGAGGTTGATTTCGGAGGTGAAGGGGTTACCCTCTGAGGACAGGTTGAGCCGCTTGGGACTGTACTCACTAGAATTTAGAAGATTGAGAGGGGATCTTATAGAAACTTATAAAGTTATGAAAGGGATAAATAAGATTGAGGCAGAAAAGCTGTTTCTGCAGGTGGGTGAGACTAGGACTAGAGTACATGGCCTCAAGATTAGGGAAAGTAGATTTAGGATAGAGATAAGGAGGAATTGCTTTTGCAGAGAGTAGTGAATCCATGGAATTCTCTGCCCAGGGAAGCAGTAGAGGCAGCTTCATTAAATATATTCAAGACCCAGTTGGATGGGTTGTTGCATAGTAGGGAAATTAAGGGTTATGGGGATAATGCAGGTCGGAGGAGCTGGGATGATGGATATATCAACCATGACCTTAATTAGTGGCAGTGCAGGCTCAACAGGCCAAATGGCCTATCCCTGCCTCTATTACTATGAAACTATGAAAACCCCATTTTCCCACTTTCTTCCTGTAACGTTTGCCCTCGGCAGTTAAGAACTTATCTTTCTCTGTTTTAAATCTACTTGATGACCTGGCCTTCACAGCCTCCTGTGGAAATAGATTCCACAGATTCACCACTCTCTGGCTAAAAACCATTTCTCCTTATTTCCTTTCTAAAAGGTTTTCCCTTTACTCTAAAGCTGTGCCCACAGATCCTAGTCTCTCCTGCTAATGGAAACAACTTCCCAACGTCCACTCTGTCCAGGCTGTTCAGTATTCTGAAAATGTCAATTAAATCTCCCGTCATCCTTCTAAACTCTATCAAGTATAGTCCCAAAGTCCTCAAATGTTCCTTAAACCTTTAATTCCTGAGATCAGAATCGAGACTGTGGTGCTGGAAAAGCACAGCAGGTCAGGCAGCATCTGAGGAGCAGGAGAATCAATGTTTCAGGCATAAGCCCTTCATCAGGAAGGGATCATCCAAGGATCATTCTCATGAACCTCCTCGAGACCTGTTCCAGGGCCAATACATCTTTCCTGAGGTATGGAGCACAAAATTGCTCACAATATACTAAACATGGTCTGACCAAAGCCTTACAAAACATCAGAGGGACCCCTGGTTTTATATTCTAGTCCTTTTGAGATGAATAATAATGTTGTATTTGCCTTCCTAAGTACTGACTCAACTGCAAGTTTACCTTTTGAGAAACCTAGACTAGGACTCCCAAGTCCCTTTGCACTTCCAATTTCTGAATTTTCTCCCCTTTTAGAAACTAGTCCATGCCTCTATTCTTCCAACCAAAGTACACAACCTCCCACTTTCCAACATTGTATTTCATCTACCTCTTCTTTGCCCACTCTCCTAACCTGTCTAAATCCTTTTGCAGCCTTCCTGCCTCCTCAATACTACCTGTCCCTCCACTGATCTTTGTATCATCTGTAAACTTAGCCAGAATGCCCTCAGTTCCTTCATCCAGATCATTAATGTATAAAGTGAAAAGTTGTGGTCCTAACACTGAGCGTTGAGGAACACCACTTGTCACCGGCTGCCATCCTGAGAAGGGACCTTTAATCCCCATTCTCTGCTTTCTGCCAGACAGCCAAGCTTCTCTCCATACCTCTAACACCATGGGCCCTTATCTTACTCAGCAGCCTCCTGTGCAATACAAAAGCCTTCTTGAAGTCCAAGTAGATAACATCCATTGGCTTTCCTGGATCTAACCTGCTTGTTGCCTCCTCAAAGAATTCTAACAGATTTGTCAGGCTTGACCTCCCTTTGATGAAACCATGCTGACTTTACCATATCTTACAATGCACTTCCAAGTATTCAGAAATCTCAACCTCCACAATGGACTTCAAAATCTTACCAAATCTGAGGTCAGGCTAATCGGCCTATCATTTCCTGTCTTTTGCCTTGCTCCCTTCTTAAACAGGGAGTTAGTGATTTTCCAGCCCTTTGGGACTCTCTGTGACTCCAGTGATCCCTGAAAGATCACAACTAAAGCTACCACTATATCTTCAGTTAGGTTCTTCAGAACTCTAGAGTGTAGCCCATCTGGTCCAGGCAATTTTTAGATTTTAAAGGCATCAGCGTATGGGATGAAAGCAGGAATGTGGCATTGAGCTAAAGGATCAGCAATGATTACATTGAATGGCAGAACAGGCTCGAAGGACTGAATGAATCATTTCTGCACTTATTTTATTTCATTGCTTATTTGAAGATGGGCAGTAATTGAGATAAATAACATGTTTCAGAATGATGCTAAAAGGTGTCAACTTCTTTGAGCAGTTAGATGTTTCTCTCTGCCAGTGACAAGTGAGTATGATTGTGACTTTTGCCCACTGACTCCCCTTTTCATTCCAGTTTTGTTTTCAAAGTTGTAAATTCCATGTGAAGCGGGCTAAGGAAGGAACAGGACGTGTGGTGGTGTGGAGGATGGGAGTCACCAACAGTTACACCCTGGAAGCAACTTTCTGTGGCTCCACATTGGGTAAGAGCAGTATATCAGAGCAGAACTACCTCAATCTGTTTATGGATTGAGAAATCAAGGGTTTGTGATCCATTGTGTTGTGGGATAATGGAGTGTGTGAAGACACAATGATAGGAGAAATGCATATATTAATATATTGATGTGTAGTCATTTTTTTACTACATTATCATAGAAGAATATTTCATTTGTCTAGAGCAGAGAGACTAAAGACTAATAGAAATCCTTAAAATTATGGAGGAGTTTGATGGGGTAGAGGAAGAGAAGGCGTTTTCATATCTAGGAGAGTCAAAAGCTCAGAGTCATAAATGTAAGATAATCACCAATAAATCCAATCAAAAATTTAAAAGAGATATCTTTACCTGAAGTGTCATTAGCAACTCATCACCATGTGAAGCCATCGTTGCAAATAGCCAGAGGTATTTAAGGGGAGGCCAGATAGATACATGCAAGAGAAAAGAATAGAGGGACATGCTGATAGTTTGAGATGAAGTAAAGTTGGAGGAGGCTCACATAAAATGCACCTAATACCAACATAGGCCTTTTGGGTTGAATGGCCTGTGTTTGTAATTGTAAATGGGAAGGCATTAGCCTAGTAGTATTATTGCTGGACTTTTAATTCCACTAACTGCTATGGCAAGATTCGAACTTGGATCCCCAGAACATTTATCTGGGTCACTGGATTGATAGAAGGAAGTGAGGCCCGCAGATACCGGAAATTCAAGGGTCGAATTGTAAATGGGAAGGCATTAGCCTAGTAGTATTATTGCTGGACTATTAATTCAGAGAGTTGAAAAGGGTGGCACTAGAAAAGCACAGCAGGTCAGGCAGCATCCGAGGAGCAGAAGAATCGACATTCCTGATGAAGAGCTTATGCCCAAAACGTCGATTCTCCTGCTCCTCGGATGCTGCCTGATCTGCTGTGCTTTTCTAGTGCCACCCTTTTCAACTCTCTGAATTAATAGTCTAGCAATAATACTACTAGGCTAATGCCTTCCCATTTACAATTCGACCCTTGAATTTCCGGTATCTGCGGGCCTCACTTCCTTCTATCAATCCAGTGACCCAGATAAATGTTCTGGGGATCCAAGTTCGAATCTTGCCATAGCAGTTAGTGGAATTTGAATTCAATAAGAATTGGCAATTAAGAATCTAATGATGACATGAATCCATTGTTGATTGTTGGAGAACACCATCTGGTTCACTAATGCCCTTTCTGGACGGAAACTGCCATCCTAATGTGAACTGGACTGCATGTTACTCCAGACCCACAACAATGTGGTTGAGTTTTAACTGCCTCCTGAGCAATTAGAGATGGATATGAAATACTAGCCTAGCTAGTGAAGCCTAATTCCTGTGAATGAACACCTTTTAAAGATACACTGGTGGAAGTAGCTATACAGTTACTTAGAGTATGATTCAATATGCAAGAGGAGTTAAAGGTAATTCAATAATTACAGGGGATTTCATATAAAATGGCAAAATCAGATTGACAACATTAGTTTGAAAAATGGGCTCATGGCATGTGACAGGTGCTTAGAATAATAATTTTGATTAGATTAGATTCCCTACAGTGTGGAAACAGGCCATTTCCAGAACCACCTGCAGGCTAGATTGCTACTGATCTGGTCTGCGTCCATAGTGTCCTGTCATTACATCTCTAAGATTTAATTCTAGAATTTTCCAACAGTAGATGTCAAACAAACTGGCATTTAACTCTCTGGTATTCTCACTCTGTCCTTTATTGAGCAACAAAATTGTCTTCACTATTTTACAAGTTATGGGGATTATTTAGAATCTGAGGGATTCTGGAAGATTACATTCTCTGCAGCTACCTCTGTACAACATTGAGACGTAATCCATCACATCCCTGGAGATTTGTTAGCTTTTAGTCCCACTAATTTCTATAGCAATTTTACTTTACTATTATTAATTATTAGATTATTAGACTCCAAGTTCCTCTTTATTTCTAGATTGTTTGTGTTTTTACTTTGAAAGCAGATGTATCTCCCTCGCTTTTCTGTGATAATTATTATTTATCCTATGTCAGTCTTTAAGGGACTGAGACTTACATGATCTGTTCTCTTCATTTTACACACTTGTAGAAACTCTTAGAATTTGGTTTTAGTTTAATTGAATTACATTCTACATTCTCTCTATTCATCAAATTTTTGTCATTCTTTCTGCATCTCTAAATTCAGCAAATCCTAAAGTTTACTAATCCTCTGGATTATGTTACAAACTCCTTTTAGAATCTAATATATCTTTGACCACTTCTGGCAACCACAGATGATCACTTTTGTGACAGAGTTTTTATTGCTTAGTGAAATATGTATTCATAGAAAATTTGTATGTTTATTAACATTTTTGGTTATGTCTTTCTACCTTTTAATCTGATTTCCCAACTGACACTACCTAATTCATTCCTTCTGTCGAACTAATTGGATTTATTTAATTTAGATTATTTAATTTTATTGGAATTAAGTGTATTATTTTGAAATTGAGTGTGAAAGTTTTTGCAATTATGATCTCTCTTCGTGGGAAATTCCCTTTATATGAGATTCCTAACAATACATAATACATTGTTAATTATGCATAACACCAGATCCATAGCAACTTAGACCCTTGTTGAGCCCAGAAAATACTATTCTAAGCAACTCTGAGTTTATCATTTTATATGAAGATTAAAATGACTGTTAACGTACGCAGGAGCCTCACAAACATATTTAATTTGCAGTCCTACTACCTGAATATATTGTGGCTTTCATCTGTCCCCCATATCCTTAGGGAAATATTTGTTTCCACCTTGGCCCAGACCACTAGGTGGTGCTTTGATCAAAGTTAAAAATCACACAACACCAGGTTATAGTCCAACAGATTTAGTTGGAAGCACACTAGCTTTCGGAGCGACGCTCCTTCATCAGGAGCGTCGCTCCGAAAGCTAGTGTGCTTCCAATTAAACCTGTTGGACTATAACCTGGTGTTGTGTGATTTTTAACTTTGTACACCCCAGTCCAACACTGGCATCTCCAAAGTGTGCTTTGATCAAGTGCGCATGGTGAGATACACGTCCCAATATATTGCAGTTCTTCTGGTGTCACTGAGTCAAAGTCCTGGGTCTCCATCCCTAATGGCAGTCTGTATTTGCCTATAGTAGAATGACTGCAGCAGTTCAACAGGAAAACTCATTATCTCAAGGGAAACGAATGATGGGCAATTAATGCTGGTCCAGCCAGTGATGCCCACATCATATGCATGAATAGAAAAAGAAACCTAACTGAGGATGTAGAAGGTGCTGGTCTTGGGGAGTCCATTCCAATTTCTTTAGCCTTGTCCCCTTAAAATCAATGATCTTGCAAGGATAGGCAGGTGCTCAATTCCAAACCTGTTTAAGGAATATTAGGTTGGTGATTCAGTTCCCAGTTGTTCCAGTTGGATTGCCAGTGAACATATGGTGGGAGCCAGTCCCCATTTCCTCCAACAAAGCAACATATTGAAAATAAGCTATTTGAATCTTGACTCTGATTGTTTCATTGCAGGGAACAGTGGGGACGTCCATTTCAATGTAAACGATCTGGAATCAGTGGGCTTTGAGTTTTGTGACACCCTGTTGGACTACTGTGATCCTGATCAGTCCAAGGTAAACTTGCAGAATGGAAATATGTTGGTGTAGCCTGCCTGTATTAATTGTATTCAAATGCTAATCTTATTCAAAGTGCCATCAGCTCTTGGCAAGCAGGACTTCTGCTGCTGAGATTCTGAATCCTGGCAAGGCCTGACTGATGCTGGCCATTTAAGTGGCTGCCCCATAAAACAGACAGGAATTTCTCACCAGTTCTCCAGTCAGTGGGTAAGAACATTCACAGTTCTATTCAATTCAGGCCCCTGTTATGGGATGAATTTTGGATCTTTTAGTTTTTCAATACATGTGGATCCATTTCATAGACTGGATACTCTGCCAAACCAGTCCAGAGACTGTGTCAGACTTTGTTTTAAAGTTTAATTTAAGGACCTTATTTGTAGAGATGGTTTGAATGATGTTAAAACAATCAAAGTAACTGCAAACATTTTAGCCTTTAATAAATTTGAAATGAGTAGAGTGTTTAATTGAGGGAAATATTCGGAGAAGGTAGCAATGGAGAGAAGGGAAATGCTTCTATTGAACCAATTGCTTCTGACTCAATGATACTGCATGGTGGCTCAGTGGTTAGCACTGCTGCCTCACAGCACCAGGATCCCAAGTTCGATTCCAGCCTTGGGTGACTATCTGTGTGGAGTTTGCACATTCTCCCCGTGTCTGCGTGGGTTTCCTCCCACAGTCCAAAAACGTGCAGGGCAGGTGAATTGGCCATGTTAAATTGCCCGTAGTGTTAGGTGCATTAGTCAGAGGGGAAATGGATCTGGGTGGGTTGCTCTTTGGAGGGTCTGTGTGGACTGGTCGGGCCGAAGGGCCTGTTTCCACACTGTAGGGAATTCAGTCAAGGTTGCAAATTCAAGTTTCACTCTACAGTCGTAAACTTGAATCCAAGCTGACTCTTCAGAAGGAGTATTGAAGGAGTACTGCACAGTGAGGTATAATCTCTTGAATTAAGCATCAAACTGAGGCCATATATACTTTCTCAGATGAATCTAGGAGATTCCATCGTATTAGTGAAGAAAGAAGAGAGGGGAACTACCTGCTCTCTGGGAAGATCCCTCAAACCAAATCACTCAGTTTATCTTGTTATTGTTTCACTGTTGCTTGTGGTGCATTTCCTGCATTACAAAAGTCACTACTCTTTTCAAAGTGCTTCATTGTCTGTTGGGGAATTTGGGATGTTGTGAGATCAAGGAAGTTGTCATAAAAATGCAACGTCTTTTTTTAAAATCAACATCTCAAATACATGGAACATTTAAGTGACAGTGTGAACACAAGGAAATGGAGAACTTACCTCTTCTGCTGAACTCACTTGTTCCTATGCTCCTGTACCTGGCATTTTCACATGATAAATGTGGTATGGCAGAAAACTTGATGTGTTGGGAGGAGAGCAAGATCAAAGACTAAAACAGTCCAATCTCCTTCCTACAATCTACACAAGTGTACATTCTGTTACTGAAAGGAAAACAAACTTGCTTTGCTCATCTCAACTCCAGATAATGAGGCCAATTTTATCATCAATATAGTAGCTCTAAGGATGTTTTGGATAAACACAGCTTGGAACATCCTATGGCTTTGTTCCACCCTGCAGAATTTTTTTTTAATCAACTAATCTATGCAGGCTTGAAAAATGGTCATCAAAGTGCCCCCCGTCCCTCAGATTGAAATCAGACTCCAGAATGTAAACTTCTTCTGATGGAAGATTATTGACCTGAAATGTTGGCTCTTGGTCTCTCTCCACAGATGTTGCCTGATCTTTTTTTGTGTTTCTTATAGAGTATTTTTGCATGGACATATCCCACACTAATAATTTCATTGTCTACCCATCTTTACATTGTGACACCTATCTAACTTCACTTACCAATATTTTTCCAATCTCAAATCCTAATATCTATTGACCTCACATTCCAACTTTTTCCCAACCTCACATCCCGACGTTTTCCCAATCTTACATCCCAACAACTACTGAACTTGCATCCCAATACATTCCCTATCTCACATCCCAAAATCTACTGACCTTACATCTCAACAGTTTTCCAATCTCACATCTCAACATCTAATGACTTCACAGTTAATATATTCTGGATTGGTGGTGCTGGAAGAGCACAGCAGTTCAGGCAGCATCCAAGGAGCTTTGAAATCAACGTTTTGGGCAAAAGCCCTTCATCAGGAATAAAGGCCTGATTGAGGGCTTTTGCCCGAAACGTCGATTTCAAAGCTCCTTGGATGCTGCCTGAACTGCTGTGCTCTTCTAGCACCACTAATCCAGAATCTGGTTTCCAGCATCTTTAGTCATTGCTTTTACCTCACAGTTAATATATGCCTAATTTCACATCTATTCCTTGGATCCCTGACTATTCATTCCAAAACCTGTCAAATCTCATATTTCACACATTCATCAACCAAACCAAGTCAAATTCACATCCCAAGTTTTTCTTTCTAACATCTATAGAACCTCAGTTCCAATATCACCAATACAAAATGTGTCCATGTTTATTTCCTGAACCCGGGTTCAATTCCAGCCTCAGGCAACTGTGTGGAGTTTGCACATTCTCCCCGTGTCTGCATGGGTTTCCTCTGGGTGCTCCAGTTTCCTCCCACAGTCCAAAGATGTGCAGGTTAAGTGAAATGGCCATGCTAAATTGCTCATAGTGTTCATGGATGTGTAGGTTAGATGCATTAGCCAGGGGTAAATATAGAGTAAAAGGGTAGGGGAATGGGTCTGGGTGGGTTACACTTCGGAGGATCAGTGTGGACTTGTTGCTCTGAAGGGCCTGTTTCTGTAATTCTATTATCCCAATATGTATGCAGTCTTGTTTTCTAGACTGCTATTTCAAATCCCAACTAACATCATATCTCCTCTACCATAACCTGTTCCCACAAGAACAATATCCATAAGCTATATCCACATTACTTTCAGCCTTTTGAAAAATACAACTTCATTAATTTTAATACCTTGTATAGAGAACAGAGTGGAGAATAAGCTGCTGACTTCATGCCCCGTCATTTAATGAAATGCATTTTTTGATTCTTTGTCTCCTCAATAGTACATCCAATGCAAAAGGCAGTTGCAGAACCAAATAAAAGAACATATTGCTGCCAAAATGGAGATGTCTGGTACAAAGTATGATTCTGATGCATCGCTGGGAGATATCCTATCCTATATCGAATCCAGGTACGCGACAATATTTTTTACTGATTATAGTAAAGGGCACCCTCTCCTTTGTTTACTGGGCATCTATCAAGTTTCCAGTGTTTCCTTGCGGACCACAGTATATTTCATATTTTCAGGGATTATAGAACACTTTAGACTATGGCCAGGTCATTGCCCAGACTGGACATTCGATTCCTCACGTTGAGTGTTCTGGGTCTTCAACTTGCCAAATCAAATATGAGCATTTCCCTCTACGTGGAGGGAATTAGTATATGAAAGCTCGATTTACACTGCTCCTGATAGTATTCAGATGTTTAAAAATAAGGACGTGCTGGAGAAACTCAGCAGGTCTGGCAGCATCAGTGGAGAGAGAGTTACCATTTGGAGTCCGCTGTGATTCTTTGCTAGGTTACCTGGAGGATAAATGACGAGGGAATAGCACAAGATAGACAAAAACATTTTGCCAAATACATGAATTGGTGCCTTAGGATCATGTTCAAGATAGACAAGTTTAGCATTTGCCTCCCCCCTCCTTCCTTACTGAGGGAATCAATGCACATATATGGGAGTACCGCTAACTGCATCAAGCAACTGACCAGACAGACTTGCTGTTTCTTCAGTGTTACTGGGTCAATATCTTGGAGCTCTCTCCCTAACAGCATGTTGGGTGCTCCACATTCCAAGGACTGCAAAACTTCGAGAACGCAGCTCACCGTCACATTCTCAAGAGCATTTAGCATGCATGGTTGCAACACCCATGTCCAATGAATATATTTTTTAAAAAGTTATCCTGTGAATTAACTGTGGGCACATTTACTGCATCACTTCCATTGCCCAATATTATGTCTGTTGAAACCTCCCGAACAGACCTGTGCAAAAAGGTGGCACAGTGGTAATATCACGGGACTAATCATGCAGACACCAAAGGCATGGGTTCAAACCCTTCCATGGCAGCTGGTAGAATTTACATTCAATTCGTAAATCTGGAATCACCACTGTGGTGGTGACCATGATAACTATCATCAATTCTTGGGAAAAAAAATCGATCCGGTCCTCTAATGCTCTGCAGGGAATGTAGTTAGGTAATACCTGCCTGTAGGTACATCCAGCTGCCATCCTCCTTGGTCTGGCCTATGTGTGATTTCAGACCCAAATGAATGTGGTTGACTCTAAAATGCCCTCTATAATTGCCGTTCAAAGGTTATCAGTAATGGGCAACAAATGCTAACTTTGCCAATGATGCCTACTTCCCATGAAAGAATAAAGAAAAGTGTGGCACTCCCTCAGTACTATATCAGTCTAGAATGCATACTCAAGTCTCTTGGGCTCACAACCTTCTGACTCAGAGATGAGAATGTTATCCGTTGAACCACGAGTGACAATGTGGAGAATGGGTTGTTGTGCTTTGTGAAATGTTTATTAGTTCTCCTCTCATTTCAGCACCACTGGTTCAAACAGTTCCGAGTCTGATGACCAGTCTTTGCATTTTGGAAGAAAGGCCCACCAGGTATGTACTGAATGGTTGGATAAGATCAGGACAGAACATAGAAATGTACAGCACAGAACAGGCCCTTTGGCCCACAATGTGGTGCCTAGGGTTAATCCTAATGTAAAGTAAAATAACTTAACTTACGCACCCCTCAACTCACTGCTATCCATGTGCATGTCCAGCAGTCACTTAAATGTCCCCAATAACTCTGCTTCCACCACCACCGCTGGCAACGCATTCCATGCACTCACAACTCTCTGGGTAAAGAACCTTCCTCTGACATCCTCTCTATACCTTTCTCCTAATATCTTAAAACTAAGACCCCTCATACCAGTCAATCCTGCCCTGGGGAAATGTCTCTGGCTATTGACTCTATGCATTTCTTTCATTATCTTGAATACCTCGATCAGGTCACCTCTCTTCCTCATTCTCTCCAGAGAGTAAAGTTTGAGCTTATTCAACCTCTCTTCATAAGGCAAGCCCTCCAGTCCAGGTAGCATCCTGGTAAACCTTCTTTGCACCCTTTCCAAAGCCTCTGTATCTTTCCTGTGGTAGGGCGACCAGAACTGGACACAATATTCCAAGTGTGG
>NC_057719.1:3740087-3746613 GCF_004010195.1 Chiloscyllium plagiosum | reverse complement strand
AACCTTCATTGACCTGTCTTGTCACCTCCTCAAAGAACTCAATAAGATTTGTGAGGCATGACCTGCCCCTCACAAAGCCATGCTGACTGCCTTTAATCACACTATGCTTTGTCAAATAGTCATAAATCCTATCCCTCAGAATTCTTTCCAAAACTTTGCTGACCACAGACGTAGAACCGACTGGTCTGTAATTGCCGGGGATTTTCCTTTTACCTTTCTTGAAAAGAGGAACAACATTCACCTCCTTCCAATCCTCCGGTACGACTCCCGTGGAGAGTGAGGAGGCAAAGATCTTCGCCAACAGCTTAGCAACCTCCTTTCTCGCTTACTGGAGCAACCTAGGATAAATCTGGGCTGGCCCTGGGGACTTCTCAATCTTAATGTTTTCCAAAATTTCCAGCACATCAACTTCATCAATCTTGATCTGGTCAAGCCTGTATCCCAGCTCCTCAAAGTTCTCATTCACAACAAGATCCATTTCCTTAGTGAAAGCTGAAGCAAAAATCTTGCTTAACGCTTCTCCTATCTGCTCAGACTCCACGCACAAGTTCCCAACACTACCCCTGATCCGCCCTACCTTCTCCCTGAGCGTTTTCTTTCGAGCCGAGAGGGGACCTTAGTGGGATGAATATGATTATGAGAGGCATGGACTGGTGGATAGAAATTCCCTTTAGTTGAGGGGTTAATAACAAGAAGGGGGGGGGGCGGGGGGGGGGAGGGGTCATAACTTTAAGGTGATGGCAGGAGATTTAGAAGAGATTTGAGGAAACATCTTTTTCACCCAGAGTGTGGTGGGAATCTGGAATGCACAGCCAGGGGGGGTACTGGAGGCTGGAAAGCTCGTAACCTTCCAAAAATACTCGGATGAGAACTTGAAGTGTCATAACATTCAAAGCTATGTACCAAGAAAAATAGGTCTAGTGCAGATTGAGAGTAGTTTTTGTCAGTGCAGACTTGATGGGCTGAATGGCTTCTTCTGTACTGTATGACTCTGCGACTGTATGATTATGCCGTGGGAAGATTGGCCCTCTGCCTAAGAAGGGAAAAAGTGAGGACCGCAGATGCTGGAGATCAGAGCCGAAAATGTGTTGCTGAAAAAGCGCAGCAGATCATGCAGCATCCAAGGAACAGGAGAATCAACCTTTCAGGCATAAGCCCTTCTTCATGTTTCCTGAAGAAGGGCTTATGCCCAAAACGTCGATTCTTCTGTTCCTTGGATGCTGCCTGACCTGCTGCGCTTTTCCAGCAACACATTTTCGCCTCTGCCTAAGAAGCGTGTTGATTTATATCATCCCTTCCTCTACCTTTTAATGGCTCCCATTGGTTTACTGTAGTGGTCCCCAATCTTTTTAGTATCAAGGCACAATTGAATGAGTCAAACAATTCCATAGCATACCCCCTTCTTTTCAAGTCTACGCATATGCTGCTCTGGAGGCTTGTGCTAGCCCAGTCGATCAGGGCGCCTGTTGTCAGAGATACTGCCTTCAATAGTAGACATAAAGGCTCCAGAGGAGATCAGAGGCGCAGACACTGTCTCGATGCTCAGATAAGCAGCACAACTCCCAGAAAATTCCACAGCACACCTCCCACCTCATCGCAGCTCACCAGTGTGCTGTGACACGGGAGTCGTACCAGAGGATTAAACACCACCAGTCTACTGGCTAATGGTATAGCCAGGTGTGCCACTGAATAATCCACATTAATGGATTATTAGAGTCTAGCTGAATAATCTTGAGGAATGATACTTTCACTGAATAAACACATTTTTAAAAATGCTGATAGTAAAAATAGTCTCAGCAAAATGGCCATAAACGTATTGTTCAGAGTTCAAAGATTGGAGGATGGATATCAGGATACACATTCAGGGTTACGATGGCTTGGTGGTATAATTGCAAGGCTGTTAATCCAGGGACTCAGCTAACGTTCTAGATGCCTGGGTTCAAATCCCACCACAGCAGATGGTGGAATCAGAAATCAATTTTCAAAAAATCTGAAATTAAGTATCTACTGATGAAAATGGAGCCATGGATTGTCATAAAGGTTAAACTGGATCAATAACGTCCTTTAGATAAGTAAATCTGATCTGGGTCTAAATGAAATTGCAGTCTTCTCCTAGTCTCTGCTGAGTTAGTTGGTCTTAGTAAGGCACCATTGAGGAGTTACCCTAATAATACTTCCGCATCCCAAAACTAATCAGGGAATAATCAGTTGAAAGTTTTCATTCATAGTAAACATTGTTAATGTTTTGGTGTTGAATAAGAAAGGACTGTGTCAAGAACATTAGACCACAGAAACACTGAAAGTGACAGGATGGGAGCAGAGTGAAACTAATAAGGTTTACAGTATCCTAGTTAAGAGAGTGGTGCTGGAAAAGCGCAGCAGGTCAGGCAGCATCCAAGGAGCAGGAGAATTGACATTGCATGCATAAGTTCTTCATCAGGAATGACAGTTGATCCCATTGAAATGTGTAAGATCCTGAGGGGAGTTGATAGGGTGGATATTTCCTCCTGGGAGAACTGCATTTAGAGGACACATTCCTGATGAAGGGTTTATGCCTGAAACATTGACCTTCCTACTCCTCGGATGCTGCCTGACCCACTGTGCTTTTCCAGCACCACACTTGTTGATTCTGACCTCCAGCACCTGCAGTCCTCACTTCCTTGTTAACAAGCAGATGTCTTATTCTTCAACTGTGTCCTCTAAATGGAGTTCTCCCAGGAGGAAACATTCACCTTATCAACTCCCCTCAGGATTTACACGGTTCAATGTGATCAACTGTCATTCTTCCCAACGTTAAAGGGTACAAACCCAATCTGTTAGCTGTTGCAAACTAAATCTCTTGCTGATGCTCAGCCTTTTAGCGTCTGTGTGAGGAGGACACACCAAAAGGATACAGGAAGCTTGGGAATTGTATCCTAAGCCTCCTACCTCTTGGGAACCATCGAGAAATCCTTGAAGCTGTTTGCATGATGGTTCATAGTCACCTAATTGTTGGGTGTTGCAAGTAATTGTTGCAACCATGTCACATCCATGTAGAACTCAAAGGAGTTGAGGAGATGGCTTCAGAGAGGAGAAAGTGAGGTCTGCAGATGCTGGAGATCAGAGCTGAAAATGTGTTGCTGGAACAGCGCAGCAGGGCAGGCAGCATCCAGGGAACAGGAGAATCGACGTTTCGGGCATAAGCCCTTCTTCAGGATGGCTTCAGGCACAGTTGAAATGGTATGGAAGGTGGGAAGAAAGAGCGACTT
This sequence comes from Chiloscyllium plagiosum, assembly GCF_004010195.1. Taxonomy (NCBI): domain Eukaryota; kingdom Metazoa; phylum Chordata; class Chondrichthyes; order Orectolobiformes; family Hemiscylliidae; genus Chiloscyllium; species Chiloscyllium plagiosum. Next base: position 3,743,365 of record NC_057719.1, on the reverse strand, counting down.
GAACAGAAGGTCTTAGAGAGAGTTCCAGTATTTGGGGATGAAGGTCCTGCCGCTGATGGTGCAGACGAAAAGGAATGCACGGTATCAGAGTTCAAAGATTGGAGGATAGACATCAGGATACACATTCGGGGTTACAATGGCCTGGTGGTATAATTGCAAGCATGTTAAACCAGGAACTCAGCTAATGTTCTGGGGGCCTGGATTCACATCCCACGACAGCAGATGGTGGGAATCTGAATTCAATGTTCAAAAAATCTGAAATGAAGTATCTACTGATGATAATGGAGCCATTTGATTGTTAGAAAAAAACCTATCTGGCTCATTAATGTCCTTGTGGAAGGAAATCCGCCCTCCTCACCTGGTCTGGCTTGCTTGTGACTCCAGACCCACAGCCATGTGGTTGACTCTCAACTGCTCTCTGAGCAATTTGAGTAGAACATTCACCCTTTTGAACCTTCTCCACCATTCAGTATGATCATGGCTGATCATCCAGCTCCGTCCCCTGTTCCCACTTTCTCCTCATACTCTATGATATCTTTAGCCCTAAGAACAGTGTCTGGCTGAACTGTTGTAGCATTACAGTGTGATTGTTGTAAATACCTTTGTGTTATTCAGAGGTCTCGATTGGGGCACATTTAAGGTGAGTATTTATAGAGAGATGCACTGGCTTTGATAATGAGAGAATGTTGATAACAGTACTTGAAGAAACCTTATCACCCTTTTCTCTTTTATTTTGCAGCGTGTGACGAAAAGGAAGAAACAACTAAAAACCAAAAAGCAGAGACAAAATTCCTACTTAATCCGAAAGGTGATGAATACTGAAAAGCAATACCAGGTGGGGATTCTTAGAAAGAGAGAGAGATACAGGCAAAGGCAGAGAGATAGAGGGACCAACATAAAAAGGAAGAGATATAAAGGGGAATAGAGTAAAAGAGAAATGAAAAGCAAAAGATAGAAGCAAACAGTCACACACAAAGAGATAGTGATAGAGAGAGAGTAACACAGACATGTTGTATACAAACACACGTAAGGAGATGAGAAGTTTTTTTTGTGTGTGTTTTAAGTGAGTAATTATTTTAAGTCAGTTGTAATCTGGAATGTGTTGCCTGAAAGGGCAGTGTAAGAAGTTTCAGTCATATCGATCAAAGTGGAATTGGATACATAGTGAACATGAAAAAATAGGGAAAGAGCAGGGATAATAGAAACAATTGGTTAATCCTTTCAAAATGTTAACACAGACAAGATGGGCCAAATATCCTCCTTGCTGTTGGATGCTCTACTAAGAGGAAGAAGAATGATATATAGTATGAACAGCATCAGGCGGTGAGGAATCCATCAAAAAGGAACATTTAACTTAGTCTTATCCTTACCAATATACCAGTTGCAGATGCATCTGTCCATGAAATTATCAGTAAAAGCGACCACTACACAGTTCTTGTGGAGATAAAGTCCCATATTTGCATTGAGAATACACACAGCAATGTGGTGACTTTCAACAGCCCTCTGAAATGGCCGTGTAAGCCATTCAGTTGTTTCAATCACTACAAAGTCTCAACAAAGAAATGAAACCGGACAGACCACCTGGCAAGGACCAAGGCACAGGAAAGGCCAATGGCTGAAACAGACCTGTCGAGCCTGTAAAGTCCTCCTCACTAACATCTGGGGGCTAGTGCCAACATTGGGAAGCTCCCTCACAGACTAGTCAAGCAACAGCCTGACATGGTCACACTTATGGAATCATATTTTACAGACAGTGTCTCAGACCCCACCATCACCATCCCTGAATATGTCCTTTCTCACCAACAGGACAGACCTAGCAGAGGTGGTTATACAATGCTTTAGAGTCAGGAGGGAGTTAAGATCATAAGACATAGCAGCAGTAATTAGATCATTTGGCCCAGTGAGTCTCCTCCACCATTCAATCATGGCTGATAAGTTTCTCAACCTCATTCTCCCACCTTCTCCCTTTGATGTCCTTAACAATCGAGAACCTAAATATTTCTGTTTAAATATACTAAATGATGTGGCTTCCACAGCCTTCTGTGGCAATGAATTCCTTATATTCACAACTCTCTGGTTGAAGAAGTTTCTCCTTATCTCTATTCTAAAAGGTATTTTCTTTACTCTAAGGCTGCGCCATTGAGTCCTGCTAATGGAAACATTTTTCCAACATTCAATCTATTCAGGCCATTCAGTATTCTGTGAGCTTCAATTCGATCTCCCCTCAACCTTCTAAACTCCCTTGAATATAGTCCCAGAGTCCTCAAACATTCCTCTTATGTTAAGCCTTTCATTCCTGGGACCATTCTGGTGAACCTCCTCTGGACCCGCTCCAGGGTCAGTACATCCTCCCTGAGGTGTGGGGTCCAAAGTTGCTCACAGCATTCTCTATGTGGTCTAATCAGAGCCTTATAATGCCTCAGAAGGACATCTCTGCTTTTATATTCTAAAATAAATTCCAACATTGCATTTGTCTTCCTAACTATCACCTCAACCTGCAAGTTTACCTTAAGAGAATCCTGGACTAGGACTCCTAAATCCTTTTGCACTTCCAAAATCTGAATTTTCTCCCCATTTAGGAAATAATCTATGCCTCTATTCTTTCTACCAAACTTCCTACACTCTCACACGTATTCCACATGCCACTTCTTTGCCCACTCTCCAAACCTGTCTAAATCTTTCTGCAGGTCAGGCAGCATCCAAGGAACAGGAGAATCAACGTTTCGGGCATAAGCCCTTCTTCAGGAATGAGGGAAGTTTGTCCAGCAGGCTAAGATAAAAGGTAGGGTGGGGGGAGGGGAATTGAGGAAACTGGAGAAATCTGAGTTCATCCCTTGTGGTTGGAGGGTTCCTAGGCGGAAGATGAGGCGCTCTTCCTCCAACCGTCGAAAAACCTATCTGGTTCACTAATGTCCTTGTGGCCTGTCTCTCCAATATAGAGGAGGCCACATCGGGTGCAGCGGATGCAATAGATGATGTGTGTGGAGGTGCAGGTGAATTTGTGGCGGATATGGAAGAATCCCTTGGGGCCTTGGAGGGAAGTAAGGGGGGAGGTGTGGGCGCAAGTTTTGCATTTCTTGCGATTGCAGGGGAAGGTGCCGGGAGTGGAGGTTGGGTTAACATAGACCATAGAACATAGAACAATACAGCACAGAACAGGCCCTTCGGCCCACGATGTTGTGCCGAACATTTGTCCTAGCTTAAGCACCCATCCATGTACCTATCCAATTGCCGCTTAAAGGTCACCAAAGATGCTGACTCTACCACTCCCACAGGCA
>NC_057719.1:3727220-3739642 GCF_004010195.1 Chiloscyllium plagiosum | reverse complement strand
AGCCTGCTGGACACACTTTCCTCATTCCTGAAGAAGGGCTTATGCCCGAAACGTCGATTCTCCTGTTCCTTGGATGCTGCCTGACCTGCTGCGCTTTTCCAGCAACACATTTTCAGCTCTGATCTCCAGCATCTGCAGTCCTCACTTTCTCCTTAAATCTTTCTGCAGCCTCCCCATCTCCTCAATGCTACTTGTCCTTCCTCCTATCTTTGTATTATCTGCAAACTTAGCCAGCATTCCCTCAGTTCCTTCATCTCGATCATTAATGTATAGAGTGAAAAGTTGTGGCCCCAACACCAACCCTTGTGGAAGACCACTTCTCACCAGCTTCCAACCTGAGAAGGACTCTTTTATCCCCACTTTCTGCCTTCTGCCAAACAGCCAAGCTTCTATCCATGCTAGGACCTTGTCTCTAACACCATGGGCCCTTATCTTACTCAGCAGCCTCCTGTGTGGCACCTTGTCAAAGGCCTTCTTGACATCCAGGTAGATAACATCCACTGGCTCTCCTTGGTCTAACCTGTTGACCTCCCCTTAATGAAACCATGCTGACTTTCCCCTATTTTACCATACACTTCTAAGTATTCAGAAATCTCATCCTTCACCATGGACTCCAAAACCTTGCCAATGGCTGAGGTCAGGCTAATTTCCTGCCTTTTGCACTCCCTTCTTAAACAGAAGGGTTACATTAATGATTGGACACTCCCCGACTTCAGTGATTCCTGAAAGATGACCACGTATACCTATGTCCTTTAGAACTCTGGGATGTAGTCCATCTGGTCCAGGTGATTTATCCTTCAGACCTTTCAGTTTTTCTTCCATCTGAGACTTGGGAATGGTCACTATACTCACTTCTGCCCCCTGATTTGCATGAATCTTTGGCATGTTACTCATGTCTTCTACAATTAAGACTGACACAAAGTGCTTATTCAGTTCCTCCACCATTTCTTTGTTCCCCATTACTACTTCTCCAGCCTCATTTTCTGGCAGCTCAAGGTCCACTTTTGCCTCTTTTTTGCCTTTCAAATATCTGCAATAGTTTCTTTAATCTTCTTTTATATTACTGGTTAGCTTACCCTCATACTTAGTCTTCTCCATCCTCATTTCTTATTTAGTTGTCCTCTGTTGATCTTTGTGGGCTTCCCAATTCTCTGGCTTCCCATTACCCTTCGCTGTATGATATGCTTTCTCTTTTGCTTTTATACTGTCTCTGACTCCCTGGTCAGCCATGGTTGCCTTGTCCTCTCTTTAGTATGCTTCTTTTCCCTCAGGATGAATTTTTATGTTCCTGCCGAATCACTCCCAGAAACTCCTGCCATTGCTGTTCCATTCTCTTTCCTGCTAGGCTCTTCTCCCAGTCAATTCTGGTCACCTCCTCCCTCATGCCTCGATAGTTACCTTTATTTAGCTGTAATACTGTTACATCTGATTCCAGCTTCTCCCTCTCAAATTGCAAAGTAAAGTTGCCCTGAGAGAGCACAACATTGACCCTGGAGCCATAGAATTCATGGCTGTGGGTTAAACATGAACAAGGAACTCTCCTGCTGGTTACCAGGAATCAATACTCCTCCATGTTGAACAGCACTTGGAGGAAGCACTGAGAGTGGCAAGGGTACAAAATGTACTCTGGGAGGGGATTTCAATGTTCATCGCTAAGAGTGGCTCAGCAGCAGCACTACTGATTGAGCTGGTCAGGTCCTAAAGGGCACAGCTGCTAGACTGGGTCTGTGGCAGGTGGTGAGGGAATCAACAAGAGGGAAAAAACATACTGGACTTCATCATTCTTAATCTGCCAGCTACAGACGATACTAACCACGACAATATCGTTAAGTCTGACTTCCACACAGTCCTTGTGGAGACAAAGTCCTGAGTTCCCATTGAAAATAACCTCCATCGAGTTCTGTGGCACTGTCGCTGTGTTAAATGGGACAGACTTCACACAGATCTAACAACTCAAGACTGGGCATTCATGAGGTGCAGTGGGCCATCAACAGCAGCAGAACTGTACTCCAGCACAATCTGTAACCTCATGGCCCGGCATATCTCCCACTCAATCATTACCATCAAGCCAGAGGATCAACCCTGGTTCAATGGAGAGTGCAGGAGGGCATGCCAGGAGCAGCACCAGGTGTACCTGAAGATGAGGCATCAGCATGGTGAAGCCATCAAACAGGACTATTTCCATGCCAAAAAGGATAAGCAGCAAGTGATGGACAGAACCAAACGATCCCACAATGAATGGACCAGAGCTAAGTTCCACAGTTCTGCCACATTGAGTCATCAATCGTGGTGGACAATTAAACAACTTATTGGAGGAGGAGGCTCCACAAATATCCCCATCCTCAATCATGGAAGAGCGCAACACATCAGTGCAAAAGGTAAGGCTGAAGCATTTGCAGCAATCTTTGACCAACGCTGCAGAGTGCATGTTCTATACTTGCCTCCTCCAGTAATCCCCAGTCTTTAGCCAATTCCACGTGATATCAAGTAACAGTTGAACGCATTGAATATTGCAAAGGCTATGGGCTCTGACAACATTCCAGCAATAGTACTGAAGACTTGTGATCCTGAACTTACCACTTTCCAGTCAAGTCCTTCCAATACACTGGCATCTTCCCGGCAAAGTATATAGTTGCTCAGGAATGTCCTGCACACACAAATCAGGAAGAATCCAACTTGATCAATTACCACCCCCTTAGTCTACTCTCGATCATCAGTAAAGTGATGGAAGGGGTCACCAACAGTGCTATTAAGCAGCAGCTGCTCAGCAATAACCTGCTCAGTGACACCCAGTTTGGGTTCCACGAGGGTCACTCAGCTCCTGACCTCATTACAGCCTTGATTCAAACATGGACAAAAGAGCTGAATTCCAGAGGGGAGGGTAGAGTGACAACCGTTGACATCAGGACCATATTCAACTGAATGTAGCATCAAGGAACCCGAGTAAAACTGGAATCAATAGGAATCAGGGGGCAAACTCCCTGCTTGTTAGAGTCATACCTGACACATAGGAAGATGGTTGTGGTTGTTGGAGGTCAGTCATTTCAGTTCTAGGACATCTCTGCAGGAGTTCCTCAGGGTAGTGTCCTCAGCCCCACCATCTTGAGCTGCTTCACCAATTACCATCTGTCCATCATCAAGTCAGACGTGGGGATGTTCACTAATGATTACACAATGTTCAGCACCATTCATAACTCCTCAGACAGGGAAACAGTCCATGTTCAAATGCAACAAGATCTGGACAATATCCAGTCTTGGGCTGACAAGTGGCAAGTAACTTTGGCGCCACACAAATGCCAGGCGGTGATCATTACAAATAAGAGACAATCTAACCACCACATCTTGACATTCAATGGTGTTACCATCACTGAATTCTCCCGCTATCAATATCCTGGGGGTAATCATTAACCAGAAACTCAACTGAACTCACTACATAAATGCAGTGGCCAAAAGATCAGATCTGAGGCTAGGAATCGTGCAGCAAGTAACTCACCTCCTTACTCCCCAAAGCCCGTCCACCATCTCCAAGGCACAAGTCAGGAGTGGGATGGAATACTCCCCACTTGCCTGGATAGGTGCAGCTCCATTAACACTGAAGAAGCTTGTTCACCAGCCAGGGCAAAGCAACCCACAATTTGGGACCACATCCACAAACACGCACTTCCTCCATCACTGATGCTCAGTAGCAGCAGGGTGTACCATCTACAAGATGCACTGCAGAAATTCACCAAAGATCCTCAGACAGTACCTTCCAAACCCATGACCGCTGTAGTGTTAGGCGAAGGGGTAAATATAGGGGAATGGGTGTGGGTGGGTTGCGCTTCAATGGGTCGGTGTGGACTTGTTGGGCTGAAGGGCCTGTTTCCACCCTGTAAGTAACCTAATCTAATCTAATATTTTGTAACAAAACACACGTGACAATAAATAAACTAAATCAAATCAAGTCATCTTGATTCAGAAATATACTGCCATTCCTTTACTGTCACTGGGTCAAAACCCTGAAATTCCTTTCTTAGGGGGTCTACCACAGCACATGGACTGCACTGGTAGAAGAAAACAGCTCAACCCCACCTTCTCAAGGGGCAACCGGAGATGGGCAATGATGGGCACCTACTTCCCATGAGGGAATTTTAAAAATCTCTCCGCTGATTGGAGTCATACGTGGCACAAAGGAAAAAGATTTGTAATGGTTAAGGAAAATATTAGTAACAGCAGCAACGTGCGCCATCTTCAAGATACAACAATTATCAAGGCTCTTTTGACAGCTCATCCCAACCCATGACCACTTCCATCTAGAAGGACAAGGGGAGCAGACATAGTAGAACCCCACCACTTGCAGGTTCCCCTCTGAGTTACTCACCATCCTGACTTGGAAATATATTGTTGTTCCTTCAGTGTCACTGGGTCAGACTCCTCCCTAATCCTGTGGATGTCCCTACCCCACAGAAACCACAGTGGTTCAAGAAGGGGTTTCAACACTTCCTTTTAAATAGCATTTATGATGGATAATAAATGCTGCTCTAGCCAGTAATACCCACATCCCATGAAAGATTAAGTTTAAAAAAACTGTTAAAGGGTAACCTTCAGTCTTGTATTCCTAAGACAAAGGATGGATATGCATGAGCAATCAGCTGAAATCTATGACCAAATGTGTCATATGTATAAACTTCCTGCTCTAACTTCTGAATTTTGTAATTTTAATGGGTATGGTATTTTTGCAATTAATAACATCCACAATGATACCAGCTATTTCAAGCTGCCAACTCTCTTTGAAAATCCAGTTGGTTCACTGTATCCTTCTGATCCGACCTATGTCTGATTCAAGTTCCACATTATAACAAAAGTATAATATGACAGAGATGGAAATTGGAAACAAAAACAGAAAATACACAAAAACTCTCAGCGGGACAGGCAGCAGCTGTGGTGAGAAAACCAGTTAATGTTTGATGTCATGACAAAAATTGTTACCAATTCTTGTTAATTTGAGCACTTGCTGTTTTTTATTTCAATATCTTACTGTGTTTTACATTCTTCTCTGGGAAATGTAGAGATGACCTACATCCTGAGTGCAGATTTTATTGATATATTATCTTTAGTTTGTACAGCAAACACAAGCACACAAGAAACCACAAAAAACACATGCAGGAAACCATCATCACTACTTGAATCAAGCACCTGATCAAAATGGGAGTGACTTGGACTCTGCTGTCAATGTCCTGGTAAGTGCTACATTAGTCATGGATGTGTCCTTAGGCTGATTAAGGATAATGAGAATGAAAAGCATTCACTGAGTAATTCATGTGTGCCATCCAGGAATCCAATCATACGATAGAATTAGAGAATTGACTATTGCAGGCGGGACATTGGGATAGGTCTTTTGAAAAACAATTCAGCTATGAATACAATTCTATTTTTTCTCATTATCCCTGGATTTTCTTTCTCTGCTTGAGGACGTTTACAAAATCCCTTGCTTCCAGCTCATCAGTTCTGTTATTCTCTTTCCCTCAGATCAACTTGTCCCTCTGTTCCCACCCTGATAATAAAGTGCCAACACCTATTGTTCTGCCACTTTATACTACCTTGAGCAGTGCCTCTGATGTTGCCTGTCTTCCCACCACAACATGCTAGAAAATGTTTTTGGGCATTACGGTATGAAGGACAGTGTGTACATAATGCAAGCTGTTTATTTCCTGGCCCTAGTTCTTTTGGTAATGCTGTTAGACTCTCTCTCTTGGCATAGAGGAGGCAGGTGATGGAGTGCCCATAGTCTTCTTCACTCTGTCCAATTCCTCAGCAGAGCAAAGGGCAAGATTTGCCTTCCAGAAGGGCTTATGCCCAAAACATTGATTCTCCTGTTCCTTGGATGCTGCGCTTTTCCAGCAACACATTTTCAGCTTCCTGCTTCACTGCCAATTAACCTGAGGTGTTAATGGAAAACTTAGGTGGAAATAGCCATCTGCACCCAACGCAACCCTCCAGCCCAGTTGATGGGACGTGCCTGACTGGACTCAGTCAACCTGACCCCATTTGCCTGGGTCATGTGGCATGCTCCAGGGTTACGGGTCCTGGCCAGTGCAGTCTGAGTTGTATTCGCTGCTTTTGGCCTGTCTTAGAAGTGGGATACCTACTCTGAAAAGAATAGGTGCCCTAATGTCTGATGGGCACATCGAAACAAGTGCTTCCAGAAGCAGTTACAACTTGCAACCTTATGCCAGCTTCACTGCTACCACTATCTCTCCAGTTTGGGATTTTAGAAGTCACTTATTTTCCCCTTTTCCTCTTTTTAATTCTGGGCAGGTATTTGTCCTCGCTGCCTGTCCAAAACGAGGGAATGCATTTTTCCGTACTATAGCATCGTGCACTGAATTACAGATCAATCCTTGTCAGACAGAAAGAACATGTAGGTGCAAATATTTATACCCAACAAAATAGGTGACAGCCATTTGATGATATATTTGTCAGGGATAATGTTCTCACCATTGACAGTCAACCTGTATGCTTTAAAATTTAAACAGGTAGTTAAATGTCAATCATCATTAATTGGTAGATTCTCCAGAACAATATTTCTATTGTGGTAAGGTCCATTTGCCAATCAAAGAGAACTTCCCTCTCATGCAGTATAAATGTTCATTTTCCCCTTTAGTTGGTATATCTTGCAAATTTTCTAGATGGGTGCAAAATGAAATGCTTCCATAAAATATGCCTTTGTCAGCCATATCCACAAGCTACCAGTTCTTAGTCATAATTGATTCGAAACCATTCCTTTTTCCTTCCCATTATAGTGTGCTAGTTATCAAGAATGAAACCTTCTGATTAAAATTTGTCCCTCAGCAGCAGGTACTTTCTGCGAATGTTGGGAAATGGAAAAGTACAGAAGATTTACAGATAACAGATCATCGAAAGGTTTGGATATGATTCACTATTTGTGTAGAATTGTTGCAAATTTGAGATATTTACCATTCTTCATCAGGAATGTTGCTTGATTATGTCCATCAAGGAATGATTTGGGTGGAATTAATTGACCTTTCCTCTTCACCCAATCCTCCCACAAGAACTGCACTGAGACCTTGGGTGGAATCCTTCTCTCCTGAGAAGTCATGGGGAACATGGTGGGGGAGAAGATTAGCACATGGGTTAACATCATTGATATACCTGCTATCTTCCTGCTACAGGAGGAGTAGCATTCTGGGTTGGACATTCACACAAATATAGAAAATAGGAACAAGTGTAAGCCATTCAGCCCTTCAAGCCTGCTCCACCATTCAACATGATCATGGCTGCTCATCCACATACCCTCCAGTACCCTCTTCCCACTTTCTCCCCATTTCCTTGATCCTTTAAAGTAAAGAACTATATCTAATTCCTTCTTGAAAACAGTTAATGTTTTGGTCTTGACTAGTTTCTGTGGTAGTGAATTGCATAGGCTCACCCCTCTCTGGGTGAAGAAATTTCTCCCCATCTCAGAGGATTGACCTAAGTGGTCAATCTCAAGTCATATCTAATAATCTCTGTGGACTGGCTGCCTAATAGAAAATAATTGGTTTTGGAACCTGTTTTGTCAGGAACAGTCCCACTAGGGATCACAATTGAGATTGCAAGGCCTCAGTGTGCACAAATGTGAATGTCATGGCAATTTCCAAAGGTTTTCTGAATTGTCATGTCAAGCACTCCATCAATATGGTGCTGATCTGGACGTCAGTACCACAGGGATGGAAAACATCGTGTTGCTAAGAGTGTCCTGCTAAAAATTTCACAAGACCAGGGCAGCTGTAATGCATTGCGTCTCTCAGGGAATTCAGGATCCTTTGCATTTTTAGATCAGCCTCCTCAGTGAATAGTGTGTCACAGACTCAGGGTCCAGTGAAATGGAAGTGAGTGGAGAACACCTGGCTGAATAGTTACATCTTAGGACAGGAGCACAAGACAGAATTTGGTCTTCACTCTGTAAGCAGTTCTCAGGCTGCACTAATGCACAAAGGAAGAGCCTGGCTAATTGATTAGCTCCCCTGCCTCTAAATCAGAAGGTTGAGAGTTTACGTTACCCAGCAGGAGTCTTAAGCACCTATTCTCGGATGATACAACGAGCACAAAACAGAAGGGGTGCTGTGTTGTCAGCGGCACCATTTGTTCAATAAGATGCCTAACTGGATCATGCTGCAGCAGTTTGAAGAAAATTGTAATTTTCTCTGATGTTCTAGCTAATGGTTCTCCTTAATCAACAATGTCTAGATAGATGATCAATATCTCATTGAGTTCTGAAGAGTCACCGGACCTGAAACATTAACTTTGATTTCGCTCCACAAATGCTGTCGGACCTGCTAAGCTTTTCCAGTAACTTCCGCTTTTGCGTGTGTAAATATCTCACTGCTTTCTGATGAAGGGCTTATACTCGATTCTCCTGCTCCTCGGATGCTGCTTGTGCTTTTCCAGCACCGCACTCTTGACTCTGATCTCCAGTATCTACAGTCCTCACTTTCTTAAATATCTCACTGCTGTTTGTTGAGTCATCCCACACAAATATTTGTTGTCACATTTCATCCAATACCACTGCAGCAGCACTTTAAATGACTGTAAAGGTTGTGAAATGTGATATTCAAATGCAGATCTTTCTTTCTTGCAGATGCAGCTTAAAGCAGCGCCTTCCCGGGCAGAAAGGACCACAAAAAGAGAATCCCTTAGGTCCCATGGCCACTTTGAAGCGCATGAGCCTGGGTTTGAACATGAAGATCGAACACCTACCCTTTCTGACCCTGTACCCCAGAGAAACTGCAAAATCGGTGAAGGAAAGGTATTTGCCGGCTTTTGCAGATTCATAATATGTGTTTTGAGAAAAGACAGTGACTAAATTCTGGTGTGTTTGGTAAGATTCTGATGGGTATGCAGATGACTCTTAAGCCTGATCTGCTAAAAAGGTTAACGTTTCAAATCTAGTATGACTCTTCTCCAGATCTGGAAGGTGTTGGAAAATATATTTTTCCTTATATTTTGTCAATAACAGAGGAGTAACAAGAGAGAGCAGGGGGTTAAATTCCTCTCGGTACACAACCTAGAGTCATAGAGATGTACAGCATGGAAACAAACCCTTTGGTCCAGCTCGTCCCTGTCGGCCCAGATATCCTTAACTACCCTTGCCCCATTTGCCAGCACTTGGCCCATATCCCTCTAAACTCTTCCTATCCATGTCCCCCCATCCAGATGCCTTTTAAATGTTGTAATTGGACCAGCCCCCACCACTTCCTTGGCAGTTCGTTCCACACACACACACCACCCTCTACATGAAAAAGTTGCCTCTTCGGTTCCTTTTACATCTTTTCTCTTATACCTACACCCCTCTAGCTCTGGATCCTCCACACCGGAGAAAAATAGCTTGTCTGTTTACCCTTTCTGTGCCCCTCATGATTTTATAAACCTCCTCAGCCTCCAGCCTTTCCAGCCTCTCCCTGTAGCTCAAACCCTCCAACATCCTTGTAAATCTTTTCAGAACTCTTTCAAGTTTCACAACATCCATCCGATTTTGTTCGTAATAATTTCGTAATCTTGGAAATAAATTCTGTTTTGTTTAAAACTAATGGGGCTTGGCCAGCTTAATCCGTCCTGGAATACCTGCGTTCTGACTGCTTAAACCAACTCGCAAAACTCGGGTCTGGGTTACCTTCTTCAAATGTTTTGAGGATTTGTTCTGATAGTTCCGATTGGGATCATGTGCAGGACATCTTTTATGTCGGAATGCTGCTGTACATCAGCAGACACACAGCCTTTGACAAAAGGTAGATCCAGTTCTAGGGATAAGGAGACCTTGCTGACTGGGGTTCTCCATACAGCCGCAGCCTTTATCCACTGTCCTCACCACTGATATCACATGAATGGCTTCCACCTAAATCACTATTGAGGACTTGTTTTGGATTGTGCTTTGTCTAGCTCCTCCCCTCAATCATCAGGATCCCTGCCAAGACCCAAGGGCTCAAATGACGAAATGGCTGGATTGTAATGCAGAGTAATGCCAACGGTGTGAGTTCAATTTCCATACTTGCTGTGGTGTGACGATGCTGCTCCTTTAACAAGATTAAATTATCCTTATTTTCTTTTCAGAGGGGGTCGTAAAGTCAGAGGTTCCGATATGTCTGGGTTTATTTATTTGAGAATGCTTTTAAGTCTTTCTTTTAAAACACTTTTACAATGAAAGGGAAATGGCTAGTTGTCCCAGTTCAGGGGTTGGTTTGGTTTGGTTTGGTTTTAGCAAGTAGTCAATTATTGCTGGACCCAGAGAAACAGCTCCAGGCTGAACCCCTCTTTCTCTTTCTCTCTCTCTCTCTCTACAATCTCTCTCCTATAAGAACCTGTGTTTGATTTTATCTTTTTTTTGCCAAGGGGGTGTTTATGGGGATGGCACAAATATTTGGAACAGCATCATTAAGTTGCGAGAGAGTCACCTGGGGTTTCAGATAGGTTGTTATTCTAAATTCAATTTGCTTTTGTTCATGTGTAAAATGAATTCTGTTTTGTTTAAAACTGAGTGGTTGGGCCAGCTGCATCACTCCTGGGATATCCACCATACACCTGCTCAAAATAACTAACAAAGTGAGGGTCTGGGCTACCTTCTTGAAATGTTTTGAGGGGGTCCAGCCTCGTCCACAACAGTGGTTGCCATGAAAGACTCTCCTTCTCAACCTCTTCTCTCCGTACCTGAGGCATGGTGACCCTCAGGTAAACCACTACCAGTCATCTTCTCTACTGAGAGAACAATCCTATGTTTCAGTCCTTCACTTTATTAACAAACACTTTACATTTTTCACTGTATCTCTACACCATCTGTCCACTTGCTCCTCCTCTGTCTCTGTCAAAAGTATAAAAATAGCCTATTTTTCAACATCTTCCAGTTCTGAAGAAGATTAACTATGTTTCTCTCTCCACAAATACTACTAGACCTGCTGAGTTCCTCCAGCATTTTCTCTTTGTTTCAGATTCTAGCATCTGCAATATTTTGCTTTTATTTGCTGTATAGAGGGCAGGGTAGTGCAGATGGAGAGTTTTGGACAAAGTGCTGACATCTTGTTGAAATGTCTTCTGGACATCTAGTTGAAGCAGGTTCCTCTTTATCCTCATTGCTTGCTATTTCCTCAGAAACACTCCAAAAACTTAGTCAGATACGATTTCCCCAAACATAAATTGTCTTTCCCAAAATCAAGTTGACTCTGTCCAATTACATTTTGATTTTCCAACTGCCTCGCTACATCCACCTTAATAAAATATTCCAGCATTTAGAATCATAAAGTCATCAACATGTACAGCACAGAAATGGACCATTTGGTCCATCTTACCCACACCAACCAGATACTCTAAATTAACCTCGTCCCTTTTGCCAGCACTTGGCCCATATCCCTTCCTATTCATATACCCATCCAGATGCCTTTTAAATGTTTTAATTGTACCAGCCTCCACCACTTCCTCTGGCAGCTCATTCCATACACGCACCACCCTCTGTGTGGAAAAGCTGCCCCTTAGGTCCCCGCTAAATCTTTCCCATCTCACCTTAAACCTTAGTTTTGGACTCTCCTTCTATAGAGAAAATACCTTGACTGTTTACCCTATCCGTTCCCCTCATGATTCTATAAACTTCAAAAAGGTTACCCCTCAGCCTCCAATGCTCCAGGGAAAAAAGTCTCTTGATTTCTGTATTGCTCAAATCCTCCAACCCTGGCAATATCCTTGTATATTTTTTCTGAACCCTTTCAAGTTTCACAACATCTTTTCTATAGCGGGGAGACCAGAATTGAACACAATATTCCAAAAATGGCCTAACCAATGCCCCGTACAGCTGCAACATGACAACCCAACTCCTATACTCAATGTATTGACCAATAAAACATACCAAATGCTTTCTTCACTGTCCTGTCTAGGTGACTCAGTGGTTAGCACTCCTACCTCACAATGCCAGGGTTCAATTCCAGCCTTGGGCGACTGCGTGTGTGGAGTTTGCACAGACACCCCGTGTCTGTGCTGGTTTGCTCCGATTTGTTCCCACAGTCAAAGATGTGCAGGTTAGGGTGGATTGGCCATGCTAATTGTCCATAGCATCCAAAGATGTTTAGGTGGATTAGCCATGAGAAATGAAAAATGTGTTGCTGGAAAAGCACAGCAGGTCAGGCAGCATCCAAGGAGCAGGAGAATCAACGTTTCGGCCATAAGCCCTTCTTCAGGAATGAGGAGGATGTGCCAAGCAGGCTAAGATAAAAGGTAGGGACTTGAGGGAGTGGCATTGGCAACGCGATAGGTGGGATGATGTTAAGGTGAAGGTGATAGGCTGGAGAGGGGGTGGGGGCAAAGAGGTCGGGAAGAAGATTGCAGGTCAAGAAGGCGGTGCTGAATCCGAGGGTTGGGACTGAGACAAGGTGGGGGGAGGGGAAATGAAGAAGCTGGAGAAA
>NC_057719.1:3720151-3727155 GCF_004010195.1 Chiloscyllium plagiosum | reverse complement strand
TTGTGATGGATATGGAAGAATCCCTTGGGGCCTTGGAGGGAAGTGAGGGGGGAGGTGTGGGTGCAAGTTCTGCATTTTTTGCGGATGCAGGGGAAGGTGCCGGGAGTGGAAGTTGGGTTGGTGGGGGATGTGGACCTGACGATGGAGTCGCGGAGGGAGTGGTCTTTCCGGAATGCTGATAGGGGAGGGGAGGGAAATATATCCCTGGTGGTGCGGTCCGTTTGGAGGTGGCAGAAATGACAACGGATGATACGATGTATCTGGAGGTTGGTGGGGTGGTAGGTGAGGACCAGTGGGGTTCTGTCCTGGTGGCGATTGGAGGGGCGGGCCATGGGAAATGCAGAGTTACAGGAGTGGTGAGTCTGGGTGGGATGCTCTTCAGAGAGCGGACTCATTGGGCCAAATGGCCTGTTTCCACACTATAAGGACACTCTTTGTCTCATTTGCCCATCTGTTCAAGGTCCCATTATACTCTGAGGTAACCTTCTTTGCTGTCCACTATACCACTAATTTTGGAGTCATTAACAAACTTACAAACCACACCTCCTATGTACATATCCTCATTTCTCTCTGCCAGACATTGAGCTAACTCACCTGTAGTTTCTAGTTTTCTGTCTGTACCACACCCCAAGCTCATCCACACATCTTGCTTGAATAGCAGAGTCTGTTTGGCTATCTTCCACTGTTTTACTTTGCATGTGGGCACATTATCTGGGCAGTGAAGAAAAAAAAAAGCTGTGCACATCCATACCTCTGATTTTATGTTGGAACAGATGTTTGGGTGTAGGATTCTACCCTGATGACCTCTTGCAGAAATGTCCTAGTGTTGAAACAATTATCCTCCAACAAGCACAACCAGTTTCCCTTGAGCCAGGTAATGGCGAAGTTCCCCCTTGGATCCATTAACTTCAGTTTTGGTAGTGCTGTGGAATCATACTCTTGGTCAAACATTCCCACATGTCAGTCACTCTTACTGTACTTTTAAAATCAGCTCCATACCTCAGGTTACAACGGGATCTTGATCAGATGGCCAATGGACCGAGAAGTGGCAAATGGAGTTTAATTTAGATAAATGTGAGATACTGTATTTTGGGAAAGCAAATCTTAGCAGGACGTATACACTTAATGGTAAGGTCCTAGGGAGTGTTGCTGAACAAAAAGACCTTGGAGTGCAGGTCAACAGCTCCTTGAAAGTAGAGTCGCAGGTAGATAGGATAGTGAAGAAGGCGTTTGGTATGTTTTCCTTTATTGGTCAGAGTATTGAGTGCAGGAGTTGGGAGGTCATGTTGCAGCTGTACAGGACATTGGTTAGGCCATTGTTAGAATATTGCATGCAATCCTGGTCTCCTTCCTATCGGAAAGATGTTGTGAAACATGAAAGGGTTCAGAAAAGATTTGCAAGGATGTTGCCAGGGTTGGAGGGTTTGAGCTACAGGGCGAGGTTGAACAGGCTGGGGCTGTTTTCCCTGGAGTGTCGGAGGCTGAGGGGTGACCTTATAGAGGTTTATAAAATCATGAGGGGCATGGATAGGATAATAGACAAAATGGAGATGGAATGTAATGATGTGTTGATGGGCTCAGAAAAAATAGATTGCATGGGGTACATAAGTATTGGCATGCTCTTATTCGGTCATGCAGTCTTTTGGCTGCTGTAAACTCCAGGTAATTCTTATAATATATAAAAACGTTTCTGCAACGTTGGTAATCATTTGTGCCAAACCTAAACTATTTTCATTCTCTCCTAAAGGTTTCCCCAGTCTTGAGTATTGGAGAAACTGCTGCTGTTTCAGAGGTATTGGCTTCCTATCACCTTCAATTATCAAGGATAGGTGATTATGAAAAAGAGAAACTGCATTCATTGTCCTACTTTGATGGTGTGGCTTTCATGGAAACACTAATCCATGGCAGTAGGAGAGGTTTTGAGGGATTTCACATCCATTGTTGTTTTTATTATATCTCTCAAACCACAAGGCAGTTTCATGTAGTTTAATGAATTACTTTGAAATAAGTAATTATGGTTATCTCAGTAAAGATGGGAGCTATTTTGCACAAGTCTACAAACTCCAAACAGCAGAGAGATCAATAGTCAGGAGAGCAAGTTAAAGGAAGCAGAGGATTTAGTGGTCTAATATATAGACAAGAAGTTATAACAAGTAGTGCCTCGTCACCCTGAAATAACTGCACGGAAGCTGGTATCTCGTCATCAAGTCCTTGCTGAGCAAGAATCCAGGCTTTAGAGGATTACAGGCTTACTAGAAAAGACCTCAAAATGGACTGAAGAGAGCGAAGAGGAGGAATGAAAAAGGCTTGGCAAGAAGGATTAGGAAGAACCCAAAGGCATTTTACTCATATGTGAAGAATAAGAGAATGATCAGGGAGACGGGTAATGCTGGTCAGAGATAACGTAGGGAACTTGTGCGTAGAGTCTGAGCAGATAGGAAAAGCCCACAATGAGTCTTCTGCTTCAGATTTCACTTAGGAAAGGGACCTTGTTGTGAATGAGAACTTTGAGGAGCCAGGAAACAGGCTTGACCAGATCAAGATTGATGAAGTTGATGTGCTGGAAATTTTGGCAAACATTAAGATAGATAAGACCCAGGGCCAGACCAGATTTATCCAAGGCTCCTCCGGGAAGCAAGAAAGGAGGTTGCTAAGCGTCCTCACTCTCCAGGGAGTTTTACTGGAGAATTGGAAGGAGGCAAATGTTGTTCCTCTTTTCAAGAAGGGGAATAGGGAAATCCCTGCCAATTACAGACCAGTCAGTCTGATGACTGTGGTCAACAAGGTTTTGGAAAAAATTCTGAAGGATAGGATTTATGACTATTTGGAAAAGCATAGCAGTCAGCATGACTTTGTGAGGGGCAGGTAATGCCTCACAAATCTTATTGAGTTCTTTTAGGAGGTAACGAGACAAGTCAACAAAGGTCGAGCAGTGGATGTGGTGTGTATGGACTTCAGCAAGGCATTTGATAAGGTATCCTATGGAAGGCTCATTCATAAAGTCAGGAAGTATGGGATACAGGGAGATTTGGCTATCTGGATTCAGAATTGGTTGGTTGACAGAAGGCAGAGAGTGGTTGTATATGGAAATTATTCTGCCTGGAGGTTAGTGGTGAGTGGTGTTCTGCAGGGCTCTGTTCTTGGGCCTCTGCTCTTTGTAGTTTTTTATAAATGACTTGGATGAGGAGGTTGAGGGGTGGGTTAGTAAATTTGCAGATGACACAAAGGTTGGAGGTGCCGTAGATAGTATCGAGGGCTACTGCAGGCTGCAGCATGACATAGACAGGATGCAAAGCTGGGCTGAGAAATGGCAGATGGAGTTCAACCTGGATAAATGCGAAGTGATGCATTTTGGAATGTCGAACTCGAATGCTGAATATAGGATTAAAGACAGGATTCTTGGCAGTATGGAGGAACAGCGGGATCTTGGTATGCAAGTTGCCTCAAGATCCCTCAAAGTTGCCACCCAAGTAGATAGAGTTGTTAAGAAAGCATATGGTGTTTTGGCTTTCATTAACAGAGGAATTGAGTTTAAGAGCCACAAGGTTGTGCTACAGTTCTACAAAACCCTGGTGAGGCTACACTTGGAGTATTGTGTCCAGTTCTGGTTGCACTATTGAAGGAAAGATACAGAGGCTTTGGAGAGGGTGTAAAGAAGGTTTACCAGGATGCTGCCTGGATTGTGGAGGGCTTGTCTTACAGAGAGAGGTTGACTAAGCTCAGTCTTTTCTCTCTGGAGAGAAGGAGGAAGAAAGTTGACCTGATTGAGGTGTACAAGGTAATGAGAGGCATGGATAGAGTCGGTAGCCAGAAACTTTTCCCCAGGGCAGGATTGACTGCCACGAGGGGTTACAGTTTTAAGGTGTTAGGAGAAAGATATAGAGGGGATGTCTGAGGTAGGTTCTTTACACAAAGAGTTGTGAGTGCATGGAATGCGTTGCTAGCTGTGGTGGTGGAAGCAGAGTCATTACGGACATTTAAGCGACTGCTGGACATGCACATGGACAGCAGTGAATTGAGGGGTGCGTAGATTAGGTAATTTTATTTTAGATTAGGATTAATTCTTGGCACAATATAGTGGGCTGAAGGGTTTGTTCTGTGCTGTACTTTTCTATGTTCTATGTTCTCAGTCCAAAAGATCATAAGACATAGGAGTGGAAGGAAGGCCAATCGGCCATTTCAACGTCACTTACCCGCACTCTTTATTTACTTGAGATCTTTAGTGCTGGGATTGTGAAAAGCAGCAAAATTAATGTAAGTGTCTTCTTACACCACAAAAATATGTTGTATCTTTGGAATGTGTGGTCCCAAAGAACAGCATGGCCTGCTGGGAATTTGATTTTTTTGAATATCCCTAAGTGGCCAGGAAATCATGGTTAGCATGCAGTGAACCTTTTAATGTGTTCACGAAGCAAATGAAGTCTCAGTCACAACGTCAAAAAAAACCACATCATCACAGAGGGAATGAAAATAACTCATGTGATGACGAAAAGGCACCCAAAAAAAGCTCACGGCCAAAGCTTTATTGTAGGATTTCATTATGATCTCATGGTATCATAGATTCATACAGTAGAGAATAAGCTCTCCAGCTCATTGAATCTGCACTGACAAAAGCTACTCTAAATCTGTACTAGTCCTAATTTCCTGTTCCAGGCCTATAGCCTTGCTTGTTATGATATTTCAGGTGTCTCATCCAAATACTTCTGAAGTTTCCTGTTCGAACTACCCTCCCATGCAGTGCATTGCAGATCTCCACAACGTTCTGGGTGAACAGGTTTTACATGGAATCCTTCCTAAACCTCCCGCCTTTCACTGTAGTCTTGCAAATGACCAAATTTTGAAGAAGGGGAACAGCAGCTTTCTATTTACCACGTTCATGCCCCTCATAACCTTACACACCTCTATCAGGTTCCCCCTTTGCTCCAAAGAAAACAGCCTAAACCTATTCAGTCTCTCTTCATCACTGAACTGCTCCATCCCAGGCAACATTCTGGTGAATCCCCTCTGTAATCCCTCCATTGCAATCACATCATTCCTGGAGTGTGGTGACCAGACTGAGTCAGTACTCCAGTGCAGCCTCACAAAAATCCTATACTGCTCCAACATAACCTCCTTGCTCTGATAATCTATGCATCAACTGACAAAGGCAAGCATCCCATTTGCCTTCTTAACTACCCTGTAACAGGCCTCATGGCCTTCTGTGTTCTGTGGACGAGTATCCCAAGATCAGTTTGTTCCTCTGAGCTTCCTAGTGTCCTGTCATTTGTTGAGTATTTTTCCACTTCTCAGTGTTAAATTCCATCTGCCACTGATCTGTCTGGCTGACCAACCTGTTTATATTCTCCTGTGTAACCTAAGACTTTCCTACTCACTGTTAACCACCCGGCCAATTTTCTGTTATTTGCAAACTTACTTATCTTCTCCCTGACATGCTCATTTATGCCATTCATATATACCATGAACAATAATGGACCCAGCACTGATCACTGTGGTACACCACAGGGCACTGACTCACAGTCACACACACAGCCTTCTACCACCACCCTCTTGTGTCTCCTGTCACTAACCCAATATTGGATCTAACTTGGCAAACTTCCCTGGATCCCATGTGCTTTCACCTTCTTTATCATTCTCCCATTTGGCATCATAACAAAGGCTTTGCTGAAATCCGCATAAAGTGCATCAACTGTACTGACCTCATCAGCACACCTGGACACCTCCTCCAAAAATTCAATCGAGCTTGTTAGGCATGATCTGGAAATCTGTGCTCTATTTGGTGGCAGGATAGCCTGTGAGTCAGAAGGCTGTGGATAGAAAATCCAGGCTAACCATTGATTGCCGTGATGAGGGAGTCCTGCACGGTCAGTTAAGGCATTAAGCTAAGGTCTGATTGCTGTGACATTTTTCCCAGATCTCTTCTTTGGCAAATATTTATCCTTCAACCAATATCAATGAAACAGATGGGTCAGCATTTTGAGATTACAATTTCTACGTGCAAATTGACTGCTTCCTTTCCTTCATTACAGCAGAAATCAGAATTAGCTGCAAAATGCTTTAGGATGTTGTGAATGACTCAATATATTTCCAAACTTTAATTGATCTTTATTTCTACCCTCAGGCTAGACTTGAGACCAGTGAAGATTCAATCTATGATGACTATATGTCTGGTGGAATAAGCATGAGACTACACCACCCTACAAATAGTAAGACACCTGTTTTGTACTTCGTGGTCACCTGAGATTATTGATAGTATTAAAAGGTCCGAGCAGATATTGGAAGGGGAAGGAGTGAGCTGATGAAACTGCACAAATATCATAAGAACAGGCCACAAAGGTTTATCCTCCAGTTCTAGTGTTTGCAAACAACCCCACTCTAAACATATGTAAAGGTTTAAATACCTATTTTCATGCCCAACAGATCATTCCAAACAAGGTTCATGGACTATAAGAGAATAGATCCATTCCCCTGACTAATGCACCTTACCGACACATCTCTGAACACTGGGCAATTTAGAACATAGAACATAGAATTTCATGCCCAACAGATCATTCCAAACAAGGTTCATGGACTATAAGAGAATAGATCCATTCCCCTGACTAATGCACCTTACCGACACATCTCTGAACACTGGGCAATTTAGAACATAGAACATAGAACAATACAGCACAGAACAGGCCCTTTGGCCCACGATGTTGTGCCGAACATTTGTCCTAGCTTAAGCACCCATCCATGTACCTATCCAATTGCCGCTTAAAGGTCACCAAAGATTCTGACTCTACCACTCCCACAGGCAGCGCATTCCATGCCCCACCACTCTCTGGGTAAAGAACCCACCCCTGACATCTCCCCTATACCTTCCACCCTTCACCTTAAATTTATGTCCCCTTGTAACACTCTGTTGTACCCGGGGAAAAAGTTTCTGACTGTCTACTCTATCTATTCCTCTGATCATCTTATAAACCACTATCAAGTCACCCCTCATCCTTCTCCATTCCAATGAGAAA
>NC_057719.1:3714807-3717716 GCF_004010195.1 Chiloscyllium plagiosum | reverse complement strand
ATTCCTGTCCCTCTTCTATCCACGTTTCCGTGATGGCCACAACATCGTAGTCCCAGGTACCGATCCACGCCTTAAGTTCACCCACCTTATTTCTGATACTCACCTGATTTAGCATGGCCAATTCACCTAACCTGCGCATCTTTGGACTGTAGGAGGAAACCCACGCAGACACAGGGCGAATGTGCAAGCTCTACACAGCCCGAGGACTGGAATCGAACCCAGATCCCTGGCCATGTGAGGCATCAGTGCTAACCACTGAGCCACCATGCCACTAAGAGGGTTGTGAATCTATGGAACTCTCTGCCTCAGAATACAGAAGAGGTAGACTCAATCAACAGATTCAAAAAAAGAAAGAAATGTGCTTCTAATGAAAAGTTTGATAAAGGGCAATGGGGAGCAGGCAGGAAAATGGAGTTGAGACCAGGATAAGATCAGCCATCTTTATGTTAAATAGCAGAGCGGGCTCGAAGGGCTGAATTTCCTGCTCCTGCTCCTGCTCCTGCTCCTAATTCCTATGCTCCTAAACTTCCTAAGTTTATACTTATTAAAGATATAAACCAAATAAGAAAAGTAATGCAGACTAACTAGTTTCAGTCATTATGATAACATCTAAATTTAATTTTAAGAGTGAAATTTGTTTATTGATGGTTTTTTGAGCTTGGTTCAACCTGGTCAGGTGATCATAGTGACCATCTTAATTTGATGTCTACCTTTTCTAAAAAGACATTTTAGTCCATGAAAGGTCCAGGTATTGAAAATCAGAAAGTGAATATTGAAGACTAATGGTCCATTTTAACCATTATAATAACAGACATTATTGCAGAAAGCCTTGATCTCACTGGTGAACAGCATGTGCCGAAGACAGCTGTGTATGAATATGACCATTATAGTGACCATCTTAATTTGATGTTTACCTTTTCTAAAAAGACATTTTAGTCCATGAAAGGTCCCAGGTATTGAAAATCAGAAAGTGAATATTGAAGATTAATGGTCCATTTTAACCATTATAATAACAGACATTATTGCAGAAAGCCTTGATCTCACTGGTGAACAGCATGTGCCGAAGACAGCTGTGTATGAATATGACCATTACTATTCAAACTGAGTTCAAACTTCTTATCCATCTGGCCATACAACCACAAAGCCTGTTTTTATACTCGCTTAAATATCAACTAAACAAATAAACACATTAACTAATTGACAGCCACTTAAAGGGGCACATTAACTTTAAAAAATATAATTAAGGAAAACTGATCACAATTAAATTAAAATATTATCCTCTGGGGGAGATGATGCACTACAACCACTGAAGTCCAATCTCGCTCTCCAGGGAGACCCAAATATGGGCATAATCTAGATATAAAAATGTGGCAAGTATGGATATGAGTTGGCCATTTGACTCCTCAAGCCTTGCTCCTCTGTTCAGTAGGATCACAGCTGACCTGTTTCTGGATTTGTCTCCACTTTCCTGTCAGCTCTCCATCATCGTTCACTCATTCTCTTACAATATTCACACGGAAGTCTGAAGCCTTATTCATCAGACTGTACAGGCACAGTCCAGTTGTGCAATGTTTACAGAACTATTTGACTCAGCAAATGTGTTTGACAATGCCATGCCATGTGTGCTGTGTTGTAAGGCATCTCCTTGGCTCATTACCAAGCTGAGTTGTCTTTAATGATGATGATTTGCCATTGCCTTGCACTGCTGGGGGCACGATGAGGAACTAGGCCCCAAATCCACCTCAGCCTGAACAGGAACGGAACCCATGCTGTTGGCATTATTTTTATTTATATCCAGCCACATAAACAAACTGTGCCCCATCCCCACCATTCTTTCTTCATGGTTTTTATGGCACTACAATGAGATCTTGATCAGATGAGCCAATGGGCCGAGGAGTGGTAGATGGAGTTTAATTTAGATAAATTTGAGGTGCTGCATTTTGGAAAGGCAAATCAGGATAGGACTTATACACTTAATAGTAAGGACCTGGTGAGTGTTGCTAAGCAAAGAGACCTTGGAGTGAAGGTTTATAGTTCCTTGAAAGTGGAGTTACAGGTAGATAGGATAGTGAAGAAGGCATTTGGTATACTTGCCTTTATTGGTCAGTGCATTGAATATAGGAGTTGGAGGGTCATTTTGAGGCTCTACAGGGCATTGGTTAGGACACTTTTGGAAAAGTGTGTGCAGTTCTGGTCTCCCTGCTATAGGGAGGATGTTGTGAAACTTGTGAAAAAATGTACAAGGATGTTGCCAGGGTTGGCGAGTTTGAGCTATATGGAGAGGCTGAATAGGCTGGGGCTATTTTCGCTGGAGTGTCGGAGGCTGAGGGGTGACCTTATGGCAGTTTATAAAATCAGGAGGGGCAAGGATAGGGTAAATAGACAAGATCTTTTCCCTGGGTTAGGGGAGTTCAAAACTAGAGGGCAAAGGTTTTAAGGTGAGAGGGGAAAGATTTCAAAGGGACCAAAGAGACACCATTTTCTTGTGGAGGTTGGTACGTGTATGGAATGAGCTGCCAGAGGAGGTGGTGGAGGCTGGTACGATTACAACATTTAGAAGGCATCTGGATGGGTATATGAACCGGAAGGGTTTAGAGGGATGTGGGCCAAGTGCCGGAAAATGGGACTGGATTAATTTAAGATATCTGGTCGGCATGGACGAGTTGGACTATAGGGTCTGTTTCCATGCTGTATGTCTCTATAACTCCAAATGTATATTTTGATATTAAGATATACTACATACATTGCACATCCTACATACATTTTCAACATACATATACACACACACATACATACACATACATACACACACATACATACACACATACACACACGCACAAACACGCACACACATACACACAAACACACAAACACATACACACACATATACACACACACATACATACACA
>NC_057719.1:3701624-3713024 GCF_004010195.1 Chiloscyllium plagiosum | reverse complement strand
TGTATGTGTGTGTGTGTGCGTGTGTGTGTGTGTGTGTATATGTGTGTGTGTGTGTGTGTATGTGTGTGTGTGTATGTGTGTGTATCTGTATGTGTGTGTATGTGTGTGTGAGAGATAGCCCCTTGGAGCAAGAATGATATTTGCTCAAGGCAATAAACTCCACATGGAGCCTATATCTTGGTGGCGGGTGACTGTTAAACTGCTACCCCAGGGTTCTGACTGGCTAGGCAAGTATCCTATTCTTACTGCCTGTCATAGGCCTTTCTGAAGGATTTAGAGATTGATGATCAGACAGTCTAGTCAAGTTAGGATAAATGTTCTCTGCTCATCAATTGCTTAGATGAGACATTTTCTATCTTCTCATGGAACGTGGGCATTGCTGGTTGATTGCCTGTCCCTAGTTGCCCCTTGAGAAGGTGGGGATGAGCTGCCTTCTTGAACATCTGCTGTCCACATACTGTAGATAGACCCATAATGTCCTTAGGGAGGGAATTACAGGTTTTTGACACAGCCACACTGAAGGAACAGTGATAAATTTCTACATTAAGATGGTGAACTTTTGGATGCAAGAGGTCATGGGTTTGGAAGGTGCTGCCTGAGGACTTTTGATGAATGTCTGCAGTACATCTTGTAGATGGTACACACTGCTGCTACTGAGTGCCGCTGGGGGAGGGAGTGGATGTTTGTGGATGTGGTGCCAATCAATGGGCTGCTTTGTCCTGGATGGTGTCAAGCTTCTTGAGTGTTGTTGGAGCTGCCCCCATCCAGGGCAAGTAGGGAGTATTCCCTCACACTCCTGACTTGTGCCTTGTAGATGGTGGACAGGCTTTGGGGAGTCAGGCCGCAGTATTCCCAGCCTCTGACCTGCTCTTGTAGCCACTGTGTTTATGTGGTGAGTCCAGTTGAATTTCTGATCAATGGTAATGCCAATGATGTTGATAGTGGGGGATTCAGTGATGGTAACACTATTGAATGTCAAGGGACAGTAGTTAGATTCTTTCTTATTAGGATGGCGTAGCCAGACATTGTGTGACCAGCTGGCATTGACCTAGGCACAGGGCTAGCTCATGAACTGCAGCATAAATCAGTCTGACACAAACAGACTCAAAGCAAGGCCTCACACCAACAATGCATTGGCTGACCCGAGCTTGCGGTTTCAAGTAAACATGTTGGACTATAACCCAGTGTCATGTGATTTTTTACTTTTGCATTTCAAGAGGGTAGCTCACCACCCACCAGGCATCACACGCCATCAAAGGCAACTAGGGACAGGGCAAGAAATGCTGGTCTAGCCAGTGACGCCTCCATGCCACCCACTCTAAACTTTTACCGCTTAATTGATATTTCATCTTGGTCAGTCCTTCTATCAAAATATATCACAGCACTCATCTGTACATTAAATTGCATCTGCCGTCTGTCTGTGTATATATATATATATAAAATCCCCTGAAGTCCATTAAAATCCTTCTCTGCATTAATAGTACATTTGAGTGTTGTATATTGTGCAAACTTCAAAATTATACCCTTTAGTTTGAAATGCAGGGTTTCAATACAGACCAATAAAAACAGCTATCCTAATGATGGCCCCTTGAGGAATGCCCATGTATTTTGTCATCCCATTTGAAAAATGACCATTCATTCTGCTCTCTGGTTTCTGATCCTTGGTAAATTTTGTGTCTACAATCCTAGGGGCTTTATGTTTGCCAGAAATATGATTTGTCAACCTTTCTTTTCTCTTTGCAGCTATTACAGAAGATTGTCAGAATTCAGACTCCATTTTCTCAGTTCAAGTCCACGAGAAGCATCCAAATTCTTCCAAATATGGTGAGTTGAAATCAAGTATGTCAGGGGCAGAAGGATAGAAAATAAAAGCTAAACTTGAATTTAGTACGAACCTGTCAGAATGTCCACATGAGGTTCAGGGATACACGTATGTGGGGTCTTGCCCAACTGGATTCAGATGTGGAGCTCCACTCTCCTCCATTCTTTTTACCATTCAACAGGTTTATTTGAAACCACAAGCTTTTGGAGCATTGCCCCTTTGTCCGATGAAGTGAAGAAAAGCATACAGACATAGAATGTATAGGCAGAGAGATCAAAAGATCATACGAATGGTATGAGTGAAGTGTCCATAAATTGAATGCAGATGATCAATAGAATGGGACCCCTCTGGAAGGCTGTTGCCCGAGGCTCGACATGTATGTTCAAGCCATGAAGGGACATGTTAAGTCCAGATTCATCAGCTGCACTCACAGACATCACCCAAGCACAATATAACGCCATCCATGCTCTTAAGACCAATCATAATATCAAAGGAGGAGCCATCGGCATACAGAACAGAACGGACTACTGCAAACAAGCGTACCGACAAGAGGAACACTACAGACAATTACCTGCCATCCTGCCAAAGAACACACCTGTCAACTCAACAGACTGATAAAAACCCATGATCCAGACCTTCAGAGTAGACTATGCACTCTCATCCTGCATACTTCTTGGCAGAGGAGAATTCTACTGCCTGCTGAAGATACACAAAGTCAAGACACCAAGATGTCCCAGTTATACCAGGGAATGGGACCCAGTGTGAGAGCCTCTCTGGCTATGTCGAGGGCACCTTGAAACCCATTGTACAGGGGACCCCCATCTCTCGCGACGCTACAGATGTCTTACAGAAACTCAGCACCCACGGACCAGTCGAACCAGGAACATTCCTTGTTACAATGGACATTTCTGCACTCTCCAACGGCATCCCCCACAATGACAACATCGCTGCAACAGCCTCAATACTCAACAATAACAACTGCCAATCTCCAGGCACCATCTTACAACTCATCCGCTTCATCCTCAACCATAACATCTTCACCTTTGATAACCAGTTCTTCATCCAGATGCACTGAATAGTTATGGGGACCAAATTTGCACCCCAATACATCAGAATTTTCATACACAGGTTCAAACAAGATTTCTATGCTGCATAGGACCTCTGACCAATGTTATACAACAAGATACATAGACAACATTTTCTTGCTCTGAACTTGTGACTAGGAATCATTGAAGCAATTACAGTGATTGTGCGTGGGTTTCCTCCAGGTGCTCTGGTTTCCTCCCACAGTCCAAAGATGCGCAGGTCAGGTGAATTAGCCATGCTAAATTTCCATTAGAATTCAGGAATGTAAAGATTAGGTGCATTAGTCAGGGGAAATGTAGATAATAGGGTAGGGTAATGGGTCTAGGTGGGATATTTTTCAGAGGGTTGGTGTGGACTTGTTGGGCCAAATGGCCGTAGGGATTCTATGCTTCCACAACAACATCAAAACGTTTCGTCCCACCATCAGACTTACCATGGGCTACTCTTTAGTATCCGTCTTATTCTTGGACACATGCCAAGGACGGCCACCTCAGTACCTCACTCTACCACAAACCCACGGAGAACTTTACAATGCTACACTTCTTTAGCTTCCACCCTAAACATGTTAAAGAAGCCATCCCCTACAGACAAGCCCTGTGTACATACAGGATCTATTCAAGTCAGAAGAAACACAATGGAACCTCAAGATGGAGAAAGATGCCCTCGTAAGAACGGGATATGATGCTCAATTTGTCGATTGCCAGTTCCGATGTGCCACAGCAAAAAATCACAATGTCCTCCTCACACGGACACGATTAATCGAGTACCCTTCATTGTCCAGTATTCCCCAAAACAGAAAAACTGAGCCATGCTCTTAGCAGCTTTCAACAGGTCATCGATGATGATGAACATTTCACCAAGATCATCCCTAAGCCTTCACTTCTCGCCCTCAAACCATTGCCAAACCTTAAACAGACCATCGTTTGCAGCAAACTACCCAGCCTTCAGGACATCATTGATACATAACAACCCATTACCCTGCCATGGTAACCTCTGCAGGACATGTCAGTTCATTGTCACACGTGGGGACACCACCCACCAGGTACACAGCAGATACTCGTGTGACTTGGCCAATGTTGTTTACCTCATGCCCCCTGCAGGCAAGGATGTCCCATGGCATGGTACATTGGTGAGACCAAGCAGACACTATGACAATGGATGAATAGACACTGCACAACAATCACCAGCTGGGAGTGTTCCCTCCCAGTCGGGGAACACTTCAGCGGTCAGAGACATTCAGCCTCCGACCTTCGGGTAAGTGTCCTCCAAGGCGGACTTTGATATACATAGCAACACAGAATCACCAAGCAGAAACTGATAGCCAAGGTCTGTACCCACGAAGATGGCCTCAACCGTGATTTTGAGTTCATGTCGTGCTACATGTAACCGCACCACACTGTTCTGTATTTGCAAAATCTTCCTTACTGTCCTATTTTAACACTATTACTTTGATAACTT
Source organism: Chiloscyllium plagiosum (assembly GCF_004010195.1). Lineage (NCBI taxonomy): Eukaryota > Metazoa > Chordata > Chondrichthyes > Orectolobiformes > Hemiscylliidae > Chiloscyllium > Chiloscyllium plagiosum. The sequence goes on along the minus strand of NC_057719.1, from coordinate 3,708,658 downwards.
GTGATGATCTCTCTACCTGAATTAGTTTGTACAGTTTTGGATTACTTGTTTCTTTATTTAGACCCTTGGTATGTGACTCTTATACCTACCACATTATCCCAGTCATTAGGTTTGTCTCCAGCACCATCTTTTTTTTTTGTAATTTACTCTGTGCCTCATTGAAATATATTATAGATCATCCCTTCACTTATAATCCACCTGCTGACAGTTTACTCACACCATCTGACACTTTTGATCACCTGAAGAGACTTATTATTCAACCTATGGACACTCCATTCACACCACTTATATGATCTTTTGACCTGTCTGCCTATAAATTCTATGCTTTTCTTCACTTCACCTGGTAAAGGGGCAATGCTCCAAAAGCTTGTGATTTCAAATAAACCTGTTGGACTATAACCTGGTGCCTTGCGACTTCTGACCCTGTCTACCCAAGTCCAACACTGGCATCTCCACACCATTTATCATTGGCAACTATTTATTTACATCAGAATTATTGGGAGGAGCTTTGAAATCAAAGACATTTGTTTCTCATTGTTGTCATATGCTGATGTGTGAGGTAACTTGAGCTACTGAGAAACCATAGGCATTGCTTCCTTTATTAGTCAAGGCATTGAATACAAGAGCAGGGAGGTTCTGACAGAACTGTACAGACCATTAACTAAACTACAACCTGAATATTATGTGCATTTCTGGTCACCACCCTATAGGAAGGATGCGATTGCTGTCGAGGTAGTGCTGAAGAGATTCACCAGGACGTTCCCTGGGAGAGAGTGATTTAGCTATGAAGAGAGACTAGATGGGCTGAGGTAGTTTTCCTTAAAATGGAGAAGTTGGAGGAGGTGCCTGATTGCGGTTTACAATATTATGAAGGGTATAGACAGAGTAGATAGAGAGAAACGTTTCTCTTAGTAGAAGACACATTAACCAGGAGGCATAGATTTAAAGTAAAAGTAGGGAAGTTTAGAGAGGCTTTGAAGAAGATTTGTTTCATTCAGATGGTGGTTGGTATCTGGAACTTTGTGCCTGAAAGAATGGTAGAGATGAGAACGCTCTCTGGGGGAGAAATGTCTCACCATCTCAGTCCAAAATGGCCTACCTTGTATCCTTAAACTGTCACCCCTGGTTCTAGAGTCAAGATACAATCCATCCACAGTAAATGTTAGGGCAGTCTCAGGGGGACAACAGACCCAATGTTGTTCGTAAGTGCCATCTGATGATTAGGATATTTGAGATATTATTGCTCAGCGGTGGAGCATTTTGTACTCTGCACAAGCAGTTTCAGCATCTACCAATTTCCTGCTCAGCTTTCACACAGTAAGATGCAGAGTAAACCTCTTGATCAATTCTGCCCAAACCTCTCAGCACGCTTTCAACCCATGACCCCTTCCCACACCACACGCCTACCCCAGCCTGCCACTGTTCTCACTCTGGTCTTTCTGTGGGCTGTGTCAGGCACAGCATTGGGAGTGTTCGATCTTCGCTACATAGACCATGAACAGAGAAACACCTTCATGTTTCTGGCATGGATTTGGACTCAGAGTTTCAGTGATAAAAGTAGCTCACATTTTTAGCCGTCGCTTATTTCACTTTCAGATGAAGAAAATAATACAAGAGTTACTCCCACCCATGTTGCCCTCACTGACAATTGCTGCACATCAACACATATTCTCAGTTTGGAGGAATGAGTTCAAATCAAAGTGTGACATTTTCTTTCATTCCTCAGAATTTGAATGGGTTCCAAGAAAACAGACTTCTAACCTGAAAACATCTCCCCCCAAACCACAGTCGATTGCTACTCCAGCACCCTTCTTCCCCATTAAAAAAACAAAGCTGCCAGTCATTGACCATTTACAGAACAGGCACCTGAGGGCAGCCAGACGAGGTAAGAGACAATCTGAGGGTTTGGTGTGTCATCTAATCTAATAAGACTGTTTTAAATATAGCTATAAGTTAATGCCTTCATTTTCACTCTCTTCATCACCAAGTGTGCTGTGCAGAGGGACCTGGGCATCCTTGTGCATGAATCACAAAAAAGTTGGTTTGCAGATGCAGCACATAATTACGAAGGCAAATTGAACTGTGTCCTTCCTTGCTGGACAGATGGTGTTTAAAAATAGGGAGGGTATGCTGCAGCTGTACAGGGTGCTAGTGAGGCCACAGATACTCAGAGTACTGTGTACAGTTTTGGTGTCCTTACTTGAGAAAGGATGTACTGGCACTGGAGAAGGTGCAGAGAAGGTTCACCAGCTCGATTCCAGAGCTGAGAGGGTTGGCTTATCAGGAGAGATTGAATAGCCTGGGATTATACTCAGTGGAATTGAGAAGAATGAGGGGGCATCTTATAGAAACATATAAAATTATGAAGGGAATAGATAAGATAGAAGCAGGGAAGTTATTTCCACTGGCCGGTGAAACTACAACTAGGGAGCATAGCCCAAAATCAGAGGGAGCAGGTTTAGGACTGGGTTGAGGAGGAACTTCTTCACCCAGAGAGTTGGGAATCTGTGGAATTCCCTGCCTGTGAAGCAATTGAGGCTACCTCATTGAATGTTTTTAAGGAAAAGATAGATAGATTTTCAAACAGCCAAAGAATTAAGGGTTGCGGTGAACGAGTGGGTAAATGGAGCTGAGTCCATGAAAAGATCAGTCATGATCTTATTGAATCAATAGACCAGATGGCCCACTCCTGCTCTTTTTCTTATGTTCTTTTATATATATATATATATATATATATATATAAATTAGGTATGTGTGTGTGTGTCTGTACGTGTGTATGTGTCTGTGTCTGTATGTGTGTGTGTCTGTGTGAGATGTGTGTCTGTGTGTGTGTCAGTGTGTGTGAGAGAGAGAGTGTGTGAGTGTGTGAAATATTTGAATTGAAAAAAACTGATTTACTCAGGCACATTTAAAAGCATTTCACATCGCAGAAATAATTATCAACCTTATGTTTCAAAATCTGCCAGCCAGCTGCAAACAACAAACAAGAGGGAGCATTAGTCTGTAGTTGGAGACATTAACCCATGTTGCAGCCATTAAACTAGTGCAACCCAGGCCATGTTATCTCTGCATTTCTGATCAGGCCACTGGTACATTGATGTGGTTTGCTGCTAACATATTGCAACAGATCACCTGGTTGGCCCTTCAGGATATATTAATAAGGATTTGAATCCCAATTTAAAGTTTCCACTAGGCAGTTTGTTTCTCACAAGAGGAGCAGTCTCAGGAGGGATCATTTACAAACAGAACCATCCTGAGGCTGGGGTGAACTGGTTCGACTACCCTGGGCCTATGGTCAGGAACTGGGCCCAGGGTGGGAGTGACCTTCGAACAGATGAGTCTGGCATTGTGTGACTTTACATTTCATTTTCAGTTTAGTCTGGTAGTGGCAAGGCACCATTAACACAAAGGACCTTTGAATACCAGTTTGTTTTCTTGTCTATCTTCATTTCTTTAGTAAATTTGTAGTTTATTATTGGCCAACTTGTCAATGTCAACTGGGTATCCTAAATTAATCTGGTTAATAAAGCATGGCACTGGGAAAGCACAGCAGGTCAGGCAGCATCCAAGGAGCAGGGGAGTCGATGTTTTGGGCTAACCCTTCTCCAGTCCTGCAAAAGGGCTATTGCCTGAAATGTTGACTCTCTCGCTCTTCGGATGCTGCCTGACCTGCTGTGCTTTTTCCAGTGCCCCGCTCTATCAACTCTGACTGTCCAGCATTTGCAATCCTCAGTTTCTCCTAAATTAAACTAGTTCAATTTGCCAGCACTTAGTCCATATTCCCCTAATAGTTTTGGAATACTGCTATAAGAATTACACACAGTATTCCAAAATGTTTTAGTAAAAGGTCACTTTGGCAGAAATCTAAAACTTAAACCACCCGGTCAGGTTCCTGTTGGGGATCTGATTTGACCTGACTACTCACATCAGCTGGCCACTACCCCATACCAATTGGCACTGCTGGATTATAATACAGCTTGCAAAATTCACAACAGAATTAAATATGATTCTGCAGTTGGACAACGTTTTCTGGATATTGCTGAGTATGTAAAGAATTATGCACTCAATTTAGTATTATCAGGCAGAGTTTCAGCATGGGACTCTTGTCTACAGGAAGGTACATCTGTTAATATACATAGCCATAATCTTTGTTTACAGAAAGAACACGTGCATGTACTATGTGTATTCCTTTGTAACAAAATAGGTGACAAATATTTTCTGGTTCATTTCTCAGACCAATGCCTGGATGAGTCGGAGTCAAACTGCCTTATGTTTAAATTTAAACAAAGATTGGTAGTTAACTGCCAGTCATCATCAACATTTGTTGTAGTAACACCTCTACCTATTAGAGTTTTCCACCTGTCAACCATTCAGTACTTTCGTCTCATACAATATATTGTTATACATTGCTATTTCATGATAAATGTCCTGCTGAGTGCGAGACGGAAAGGTTTTCAGCAATACGCTATACAATTTCAAATCAGCTTCCTTGTGCAGTGTCCTTGTCTTGTTGATGTGTACTAATGAGGCAAGATTAAGTAATAATCCCTGACCCCAGTAGTAGCAGGTGCAATGCTGATGAATTCAAGTGGGAGAGACCGTAAAGTGTAGGACACCGTCAAGCACCTTTGCACCTTGAAGTCATAGAATCACAGAATTGTGGAATTATATAATACTGAAGACGTCTTTTGGCTCATCAAGTCTGTACTGAACAAATCTACACTTGTCCCACTTTCCAGCACTTGGCCCATGGCCTTGAATGTTATGACATTTTGTGTTTTCATCTAAGTACTTTTGAAGGTTGTGAAGTTTTCTACCTTGACTACCCTTGCAAGCAGTGTATTACAGACCCACCCCCCTCCACCCTCTGACTGAGAAGATTTTCCTGAATTACCCTCTCAACCTTGGATGATTTCCTCCCTCTGTACCTCGTTGTACATCTCTCTTTTCCCATTTATCCAATTCTGAATATTCCTAAACATCCAGGGTTCTCTGGGCTTAATGCTCCTACATTTCACCCTAAAGGAAACATACTGGGCCTGTACCCTCCCCAAATCCCCTTGGAATGCCTTTCATTTGTTCTGCTCTAGACTTACCCTCAAATAGCATTTCCTCGTCTACTTTCGACAGATTCTGTCTCTTAATAAAATCTGCCTTCCCCAAATCCAAACCCCTTTTATTAGGCTATCTTTTTGCTTTTCCATAACCAACTTAGAAATTTATTACCTTGTGATCACTATCACTAAAATGCTCTCCACTGCCACTTTAAATACCTATCTGCTCTATACAGTGATCCAACACTGCATCATCCTTATAGGACCATCTGTATACGTTTCAAGAAAATGAGCAAGATGAAATCCACTATAATTGCTATATTGTTGTTATTTTTCTACAACTCAGTTAATCATCCACATATATGTTCCTCAATTGCCTGTTCACTGTTCAGAATGTGTTAAAGCCCCCACACAAACAGTGTGACTCCACCCTTTTTATTCCTAAGCCTCACCCCAAATCCTCATTTGACAACCCTTCTGAGATACCATCCCTCCTTACTGCAGTAACTCATTCCTTAATTCATCGTGCAACACCACCTCCTCCTTCACACCCTCCTGCAGCCTACCTGAAGATTCTATAGCCCAGAATATTAAGTTGCCAATCTTGTCCCTCCATCAATCATGCTTCTGAGATGGCAACAACATGCAATTCCACACGTCAATCCATGCTCCTAACTCATCTATCTTACCTCTAACAGCTCCCGCTTCAGCTGAAAGGCTGAAAGGTAGTATGCTGAAGATTATTTTTCATTGCTTAGACTTCTGAGTATAGGAGTTAGGAAGGTCATGTTGAGGTTGTACAGGACATTGGTGAGGCCTCTTCTGGAATACTGTGTCCAGTTCTGGTCACCCAGTTATAGGAAGGATAGTATTAAGCTGGAGAGGGTTCAGAAGAGCTTTACCAGAATGTTGCTGGGAATGGAGAGCTTGTGTTATAAGAAGAGGCTGGATAGGGTGGGACCTTTTTCACTGGGGCACAGAAGTTTGGGGGAGGGTAACCTTATAGAGGTTTATAAAATCATGAGAGGTATAGATAAGGCGGGTGTCTTTTCCCTAAGATGGGAGATTTCAAGATGAGGAGGCACATTTTTATTGTGAGAGGACAAAGATTTAAAAAAAGACATGGGGATAATATTTTACACAGAGAGTGGTTCATGTGTGGAGTGAACTTCCGGAGGGAATAGTGAACGGGGGTGGGGTGGGTGGGGAGGGGGGGACAGTTACAATGTTTAAAAGATATTTGGTTAAGTTCATGCATAAGAAATGTTTGGAGGGATATTGACCATGTGTAGACAGGTGGGACTAGTTTGCGATTATGGTCAGCATGGACTTCAGGTTGGACCGAAGGATTTGTTTCCATGCTGTGTGACTCTATGACTCTATGAATGCTGTCATCATGAGAGATGTTGAGCAAAACATCACTTATCCGGGGCAGTACCTCAGTTACTCCAGCTCTGGCGTACTGTCTTTTCCCCCTGGCCTGGCTATATAACACTTGTAGTTGGGAGGTGATTCACCACAATACCTGGATTTTGTCCTGTCCTACAATGTAAGGTATAGGCAGTAATCCAGGGTCCAACGCAGCTGAGGTGCTGGCCGTATATGTGAGATTGAGTGTTGTTGGTGTCACACCTCACTTGGAGTAATGGGCTTCCCGAATCATCACACCAAGTTAAAGATTTTTTTTTTAAATATGGAAAATCCCCAAATACAGGGGAACATCAATTATCCGAACGAGATGGGCTGGCACTATTTCGTTCGGATAATCGATTATCCGATTAAATGATTAAGTGCCTTTACTCTGGGGCTCAGAGTTTTTAACGTCTGTTCCCCGTTCAGGGGACTGCAGTGCGCGAGACCCCACCCCCAAACCGACTCCCCGCCCTCGATCCTGTCCCAGACCTCCGCCCGCCCCTCAATCGTCCGACACCAACCCCTGCCCCCCAACACCACTCCCACCCGCCCTCAAACCCATCCAGC
>NC_057719.1:3681967-3700621 GCF_004010195.1 Chiloscyllium plagiosum | reverse complement strand
ACACCACCTCCATCCCCACCCACCCAAAACCCGTCCAGCACCGCCACCTGCTCCCCCAACACCACCCCACCCCCACCCGCCCCCACACCCATTCAGCATCGCCCCTTTTTTTACTGCACCTTTTTGATGGGTTCCACCTTTGCCTTGTACAGGACAATGTTGGTCAGATTATCTGGGGAAGGGGTGGGGTTTAGGGTACACCCCTCTGTAGAACTCCAGGGAAAATGCGAGGAGAGAGAGAGGGCGGGAGAGCAGTCATTTGGAGAAGGTGCCTGTTTAATCACTGCAAACAAAAGATGTGATCACTGTTGGAAACACGTCTTCGATGTAATGTTTCTTTCGGGACCTCGAAATCTCCTTCAGATAATCCAATTTTTGGATAATTGGTATTTGGATAATTGAGGTTCCTCTGTAACTGATTTTTAAACTGAGGTTGATAGAAAGCATGGACAAGCTTTTATACTTAACAAGAAATCACCATTCATGACAGGTCATCAGATTTGAGCTACAGGTAAACAATTAAATTTAGTAAACTCTACAAATTAAACCTCTGTACCACTTATGAACTTCCCCTTATGCACACACAAAGATAAACAGAAAACTAGAAAAATGTTTAATAGTCTTCATTTATAAGATCTGTTGGATTCCTTCTTGCTGATTGAAAGATTTTCTTTGACCTTGCTTTTTAAGAATGATTCCATTGGTTTTTGAGAGGCACAGGCAGCTATTTCAATTATGAAAGGTGTCCGACATATTTGATTCAGAGTCACAACTTGCAGCATCTGCTAAAAAAAAGATTGCTTTCTTATGGTTTAAAGTAGCTAACTGAGAGAGTTTTTGGCGGCTGAAGATCTGCTGTTTTTTCCTCTGAACTGAACTGGCTTCTCTGTCTTATGCACAGCCTAAGCTGTACAGCTAACTGAAAATCAGTTATCTTGCTGTTGGCCAGGCAGAGGACCTTTGTCATTGGTAATTGGGTCCTAGTCCCTAGTCTACAAGCAAATCAGTTTCACTTGTAAATAAGTCCCTGGCTCCAGTTTGTCTGCGTTCTGCTGGACCCCACAGCTACACAAACAGCATTGACAATACGGATCAAACTCCTTTCTTCCAAAACATGGATTCTGTGACTGTGTGGGAGCAGCAGTGAGGAGCTTTTCAGGACCAGAGCAAAACATTTCATTTTCCAATGATGTGGTGAGATTCTGGGTACTGAGAGGCCTATTATACTGTATTATCACCCTCATTATTACTTAATTTCACCTCATTAATATGCAGTTTCCCATTTCCTGTCCATTGGATAGCAACTGAGATTAGATTCCACACAGTTACCCAAGGCTGGAATTGAACCTGGGACTGTAAGGTAGCAGTACTAACCACTGAGCTACCATGCCACCCCAGAAACTAAATGTTGATAATTTCCGCATTGAAAATCAGATTAATTAACTGGTAACTCCCAGCTCACCACTTACACCACTGGAAAATAATTGAATAGATTGGCTTTATTGTCACATGTACTCATATGAGTACAGTGAAAAGGTTACAATTTGCCACTTATGGTGTCATCTTAGCTACACGATACCCAGGTACAGATTATTGAGAAAAAATCCTTTTGAAAAATTAGGCAAATAATGAAATAAGAAGCCCAGCATTGCAAAGTACAAAATCACTAAAAAAATTAGAAAGAAATAAAAAGTTTAGAATAACAGTCCCCATGATAGTACATAAAAAAATAAGAAATTTTGAACAGAGAGGAATTAGTCCATTTCACAGCCGAGTTTGAGGACCTGATTCCGCTACTGGAATCCCGAGCTGTCCCCACAATGCTGAAGAAACGCTACATGAGGTCACAGGGTGATGCCGAAGCCGCTAACAGGAGACCCTGGCCGTTCATTGGAATCCGGGGCCCAGACCCACACTGTCTTCAAGCTGGCACCGAAGCAATCCAGATGAAGACCGACCAGGATGCTGCCATGAAGCATGGCCAGATCCACCAAAACAGCCTCGCAGAGCCTCCTTCCTTACTCAAAGCCTCCAATAGAAGGAAAGATTAACCTGATGTTAGGAACAAAAATGTAAAGAACAGGACGTGGCTGGCCTGGTGATAGAAACAGATGGGTCAGGAAGCCGGACACCTTCCACCCTGCTGCCACCATGTGACAAGATTATACCTCCATGCCCATCTCCATGTGCAGTGACCACATGCACAGCCTGTCCGTGGAGAAGTGGATATCGTCATGATATCGTAGATAGTTAATGAGTTAGGTTTGGGACAATAGCGTGATAAAATTCATGAGGGGTTTTGGAGAGAAACCCTCTATTAGACTTGACTAAAATAACAGTGTTAGGGCGCAGTTCTTTGTGTTCAAGTTTCGCAAGTAAAACCTTAACCCACAACTTTCTGACTCAAAGTTGAAATGTGCTGCACTGAGACAAAGCTGATTATATAAGCATGAGACAAAAAAACCCACAGATGCTGGCATCCAAGTAAACAAGCAGGAGGCTGGAAGAACACAACAAGCCAGGCAGCATCAGGAGGTGGAGAGGTCAACATTGGCTCTTCCACCCCCGATGCTGCCTGGCTTGCTGTGTTCTTCCAGCCTCCTGCTTGTCAAGGTTATATAAGCATGTCTGTTACATATTGTTGTATTGCAGTGTTATATTTTAAGGCCAGGAACACAGTAATGTGCAAGCTTTCAGTGAGGCACCTTTTTTCATAACTGTACCTGGATGAACATGTATATGAGGGAAACAGTCTAAATTGGTCTGGTGGAGTCTGAAGAAAGGGCTTCTCCTGAGCAATCAGCTTGCAGGATCAAACAGATAGAGTTCCTTTCTCATCAAACTTAAAATGTGGTTATTCCAACATGTCAATATCATTTCTGCTTTAATGCCAATATTAACTGCATTGAATTAACATAAGGATACCAAAAATGATAAAACAAGACTGATTTCCATGCTTTTGTGTTTTTATGCATGTAGAAACTTTCTATAAAGTTTTTGCTGTGCCTCCAGTCCTTCTAAGAGCAAGTAGCTTAAGGTAAGTGGGAAGGTTCAGGTTTGAACTAATAGTGTGATTTTCATAATTATAGAAAGCTAGCCTGGAAGGCTAACTCCATTTCACCTTTACTACATCAGCATCACTTTTTTTTTTCCTTTCTCCATTCCATAGTCTCTTCTTCATCTGTTTTAATACCATTTTGAACATTTTAATTGAGTCAAAACTGAATTGAAATTCTCAAGGTTTAAATTTAACTTCACATTCTCTGGCTTACTAGTCCAAAAATATAAATCATATCTGGGTGCTCGTGATCTCAAATCCTAGAATCCAGTTTTAACCAGCAGCCTTCACGATTCAAAGGTTGAGATCCTACTAGCTGACCCTCACTCTTCCACATATAGAGGGACCTCAATTATCCGAATAGCAACTATCTGAATTTCAGATGATCCAAACAAGATCTCCAGGTCCCGTAAAAACGTTACATCAAAGAGGTAAGTGAATTTGGATTACCTGTGCTGAGAAACATGTGAAAATGCTGGCAAAAACAAAGAAACGCAAGCACCTCAACAGTCAATGACTGGATTTTGTTTTTACATAAGGGTTGGTTACACAGCCCTTTGCAAAAGTAAGTGCTTTATTCTCATCACTCTACCGTGCAGTTCTTGAAACAAATGGCAGAGAAAGTAAACACATGCATAAGGCGATGCTTCTGTCTTTCTATCACGACTCTGAGTTCAGCAGAAACTGATAAATGCCCTTGCGCTTGGAGAAGCTGTTCAGGACCTTGCTTAATGCTAGGAGTTTATATATTTGTGTGATTGTGAGAGTTTAGCCCTACTCAGTTTAACCTGCAATTTGCAGAATGCAAAGATTAGCTTGTTAAGTAGCAGGCTCATCAAAATTATAGATTTAATCAAACTCTCTGGTACAGAACAAAATTAGATCAGTATGGCTTTGCTTGTTTAGAGTCAAATTGATTATACAAATAATCAATTATCTGAACAAAATAGTGTCCGCCAAACTCATATAGATAACTGAGGTTCTTCTGTATTATGATTTTTCATACAGGCAAGTGAACTTTACACAGAATTTAAAGTACAGAGACATGCCTTTCCACACAACTAGTCTGTGTAGTTGCACAGTTTTATTTTAATCAACCTGTTGCTGAGATGTTATTACACACCTCTGGAGCAGGTGGTACTTGAACCCAGGTCTCCTGCTTCAGGGATAGGGTCATTACTGTTATGACACGGAGGTGAAGCCCTCTATTAATTAAACCAAACACCCAGACAAGCTCACCTCACCCGTTAAAGTATGAGTGACAGAGAACTCCTAAGTCTGAAAGTGAACATTAAACAAAAACTATGCACAAATCTAAGCCCTGCTTTCTCTTAATTGCTCACTATTTGACTCCAACTCTATAAAAAATATACTGTTCCAAAAAGACACTTATTAAATTTACATTAACTTAATTTCAAAACCACACAGCCTCTGTTTTCTCCTATGTCTTCACTCTTCTGGCTGATGATCTCCCTGGGTTGTCATCTTTCTTTTTACTGTGAATATGTTTCACATGAAAAGGTACCTTTGAAAGAGAATGTTTTCTAATTTCTTTAAGAGCAAGATGTTAGATGGGCAATTAGCTCTCCAGCAATTTCTCTCTATGGCAGTATCTCTCACCAATTTTCAAAATTTCCACATTCTTATACCCCCCAACATCGGATCACCTCATTGGTTCAATGTTGGCAAACCAATGAATTCAAACTCGATTGGATTTTAGTATCCTGGGGCATAATTTAAACTGATTGGTTAAATTTGAATTGTTGTCAAAACAGCAACCAAAACTCCGGTATCCATTTCACAGCCAAATGTTACATATTTTCAATTTTTCAGTTCAGTCTGGGACTGCCATCTAGTCATAAACATTAATCTCTCTGTTCAGAACAGCGTTCTCTCTCTCTTAAAGGTACAGTACATGACTTCAACTTTATAACACTACCATTGCACAATTAGAGCTCTCATATAATTGTATTTGCTGCACATAAACCAATCGATTTACTTGATCCTACTTTATCAGTATGTAGAGTCATAGAGTCACAGAGTTGCATTGCGTGGAAACAGACCTTTCAGTTCAACTTATCCATGCTGATCAGATATCTTAAATTAATCCAGTCACATTTGCCAGCATTTGAGACATATTTATCTGAACCCTTCCCATTCATGTACCCATCCAGATGCCTTTTAAATGCTGTTATTGTACCAGCCTCCACCACTTCCTCTGGCAGCTCATTCCTTACATGCACAACCCTCTGCATGAGAAAGTTACATCTCAAGTCCCTGTTATAGCTTTCCCCTTTCACCTTAAATCTATACCCTCCAGCTTTGGACTCCCCTATTCTGTCCTTCTCTGTATTTCTATCTCCTATCTCTAACCCTCCACCTCATATGAAACAAGTTTCACAACTTTACCAATGACTACACAGACCCTTTTTCAAAAAAATGTGTTTCTAGATTATTGTAAACATCTCAAATCCTGGTCTTGTTGTTGATTATTAAAAGGCTCTTTTAATATCTTGTAGCAGTGAATGCACCTCAACGATGACCGATTACCAGACTACACAGGACTCAGGTCATGTAGAGCAGGCACACTCACATGATGTTGAACCCCGTCATCAAGAGGAGGCATGTTTGTTTGAAACCATGTCGACAGTCCCAACTGGTTTGGCCACTAGTAGATTAGGGAATAAAGGCAGAAGCTGTCAGCCTTGTCCTGGGAAACAAGGTAAAGTTCTTTCCAGGCTGGTGTTTGTTGTTATTTCCTAGGAACATTATTTGTACATTTTGTATTTAAGTGGGTATGGTGAATTTGGAAGGGCTACCAGACCTGAAACATTAACTCTGATTTCTCTTCACAGATGCAGCCAGACCTGCTGAGCTTTTCCAGCAATGTCTGTTTTTGTTACGGAGAAATTGATATTAATATTTATTAATATTAAAACCCTAAGACCATAAGACATAGAAGCAGAGATTAGACTATTCAGCCCAATCTGTCTGCTCTGCCATTCAAAAACATAAGGACTAGGAGCAGGAGTAGGCCATCTGGCCCTTGGATCCTGCTGCACCATTCAATAAGATCATGGCTGATCTTTCCATGGCTTCAGCTCCACTTATTCACCCTCTCACCATAACCCGTGATTCCATTACTGTTCAAAAACTTATCATTCTTAGCTTTAAAAACATTTACAGAGGAATCCTCAACCACTTCACTGGACTGGGAATTCAATCATGGCCGATAAGTTTCTTAACCCCATTCTCCTGCTTTTTCCCCATAACAGTTGATCCCCTTGACAATCCAGAATCTATCTAACTCCGTCTTAAATATATTCAATTACCTGGTCTCCATAGCCTTTGGTAGCAGTGAATTCCACAGACTCACCACTCTCTGGCTAAAGAAGCTTCTCCTTCTCTCCATTCTAAAAGGTCTTCCCTTTACTCTAAGGCTGTGTCCTCGGGTCCTAGTCTCTCCTACCAATGGAAACATCTTCCCAATGTCCACTGTGTCCCAGCCATTCAGTACTCTGTAAGTTTTAATTAGATCCTCCCTCATTCTTCTAAACTCCATCGAGTATGGACCCATAGTCCTCAAACATTCCTCATATGTTAAGCTTTCCATTCCTGGGGCCATTCTTGTGAACCTCCTCTAAACACACTCCAAGGCCAGTGCATCCTTCCTGAGATATGGGCCCCAAAACTGTGCACAATACTCCAAATGTGGCCTGACCAGAGCCTTATAGAGCCTCAGAGGTAGGTATTTTGCAATATACCATTGGTGAATTATTATTAATTGTAGCTGAATGATAGGCATCAACTTTGCTGCTATTATCGACACAGACTACAATTGTGGAAGTAAATTTAGATCTGACGAAGGGCCCCCAATCGAAGCATCGACTTTCCTGCTTCTCCAACGTTGCCTGACCTACTGTACCTTTCCAGCTCCACCTTTTATCAAGTAACTTTAGAAGATATTGGTTTGTAATCTCTAACTGTGTGAATCAGTGCTTATATGAGTGTACAAAGATTGATTCCAGTTCCATCCTTTACCAACTAGCACATTACAGAGTGACAGAACGGCTGCCTAACGGTGAAAGTTGGAAGCTAAGAAAAAAAGATTCAGATAAAACTTAAAATCCTGTCCATATTGTGGAAATAGCAGAAAGTCAATGCAAATTATTGGTGTGTGATTATCCTCTGATGGTCTCAGAGTGGGGAACTTTGACCAGTGGAAGTAAGAAATGGATGTGCCAAGAGTTATGCTCTTACTAAGGAATAGAAAAAGTCATCGAGTTTGATGTTGCCACTTCTTATGGGAAGTAAAATCATAAGTAAACTGTTTTTAGGCTAAATGTACACTATTTGTACTGTAAACAAAGGATTGGGCCTTTGAAATCCAGGATATAATCTTGGATTAAAATTTATAAGAGAGGTGGTCCTTTAATTGTTCATGAAATAGGGTTAGATTTCAATAGATTTCAGAAAAAAAGATAATAATTCCATGGAGCTATGTGTCAAGAATTTTAATAGATTGTGTAAACTCTTTTTTACAATATTCAACTTGGGGACCCCTGGGTCAGGAATGGCATTTAACCTTGTGGATTGTGCTAAGGTATCTATGAACCGGCTCTGATCTGGTGCTAGTTATTCGGAAGAGAGGCCCTTTGATTTCGATGCCTGTTTGCCTTGAAAAAATCCTGAGTAAAGTCATTTTGTTGAAGAATCCTGGAACAAGTGGGACATCCCATGACAGCACAATGAATAGAGCACTCGAGGATTGATATTTGTCTTGGTCCGATTCTAAATGCTGGTGACAATACAGCGAAGATGAAAGCAGATTGAACAGATCTAGTGTTTACAGCAGAAGACAGAATTGGAACAACAATAAATAGTGAATAAATCCCAGGAAAGCTGAAGGAATTGTTAATATATGCTGCAGAGTGACTCAATGCATCAACTTGTGATGAGCTGCCCACACAAATTTGCTGAATCCTCAAAATGTCACCCAACAAAGCAATTTCCCAGGAAGACGATGAAGACAGTAATGAATCCAAATAATTTTCACTAGTTCTGTGACAAATGTCTTGTGTTGCTCTTTTATCTGTGCTGTTCTGAATAGTGATTACACTTTAACAGTGTGGCAATTGATTAAAATGATATTTTTGATCACTAATGTGCCCCTTGCTTTAGGCTTGATGATGGCAACAAGTTGAGGTCAGTAAAGCGATTCCATGTGAAATAGTAAAGTCTGATATTCAGTGTAAACACAAATACTGTGAATATTGGTAATCTGCAATTAAGACAGAAAATGCTAAAATGCTGGAAATACTCAGCATATCAGGCACCACTTGTGGAGAGAGAATGAGTGAACATTTCACATCAAGAATCCCTGGATCAGAATTGAGTAAGTGAAAGGGAGGTGGAGGTGAGAAAGATTAAAAGGTAAGGTCTGTAATAGGGTCAAGATTAGAGTGATGTTGGAAAAGCACAGCAGATCAGGTAGCATCTGAGGAGCAGGAAAATCAACGTTTCAGGCAAAAGCCCTTCATCAGGAATTTCCTACTCCTCGGATGCTGCCTGACCTGTTGTCATTTTCCAGCACCACTCTAATCTTGACTCTAATCTCCAGCATCTGCAGGACCCACTTCTGCCCTGTAATAGGGTGTAAAATGGGAGAGATAAAATGTTGAAAGGATTCATGGTATGACAGCCAAAGGGAGTGATAATGAATGAAGTAAAGAAACAAAGATGTGCCCAGATGTGGTGTGAATGGTTAATTAGCAGCTGTCTGAACACAAAGAAAGGAATATGATGAAACCAAAGCAGCAAAAACAAAATGCAAAATGAAGGCCGAATTTATGATTTAAAACTGTTGAACTCAATGTTAAGTCTAAGCAGCTGGAGGGTGCTGAGTTGAAACAAGAGGGGCTGTTTCTCATGCATGTGTTCAGCAGTTCATTCGTGTATTACAGCAGACCAAGGACACGGATGTCAGACAAGGATTCAGGTTCGAGAATTCTATTGACAGGATTATCAGGGTAATGCTTGTAGACTGAATGGGGCTACTCATCATGTCTATTTTGTGCCCAATGGGGATTCAAACCATCCAGTGCTACTCAAATATTGTTCCCCCACTACCCATCCTTGCTTCTTACCCCAATCTTCCATCCCTGTCACTGGAACCCACCTGACTGGCCCCAGCAAAAACTCTGAATAATGCAACATTGACAATTGTCATTGAGGACTGGACAGAGTTACTGGGACCAGGGAGTGGCCTTCCATTTGATTGATTGACAGTTCTTGAAGGTGGGAACCCTTTTCCTAAGCCAATTAACAGCCTGATAGGTGCATCCATATACTGGATAAGAAAATTTCCTTGTACACACTTAACTAATTCCTCTACATCCAAACTCTTAACATTATGGCAGTCCCAGGCAATGTTTGGAAAGTTAAAACCCCCTTCCATTACAACCTTCCATATCTGAGATCTCCATATTACATATTCGCTTCTCAATTTCCTGCTGACTATTGGGGGTGGCTATAGTACCACATTCCACCTACTTGCGGAACGTTTCAGAGAACACCTCTGGGACATCTGCACCAACCAACCCAACCGCTGAACACTTTAACTCCCCCTCCCACTCCACCAAGGACATGCAGGTCCTTGGCCTCCTACATCGCCAGACCATGGCAACATGACGCCTGGAGGAAGAGCGCCTCATCTTCCGCCGAGGAACCCTCCAACCACAAGAGATGAATGCAGATTTCTTCAGCTTTCTCATTTCCCCTCCCCCCACCTTTTCTCAGTCCCAACCCTCAGACTCAGCACCGCCTTCTTGACCTGCAATCTTCTTCCCGACCTCTCCGCCCCCATCTCCGGCCTATCACCCTCAGCTTAACCTCCTTCCACCTATCGTATTCCCAGCGCCCCTCCCCCAAGTCCCTCCTCCCTACCTTTTATCTATGCCTGCTTGGCACACCCTCCTCATTCCTGAAGAAGGGCTTATGCCCGAAACATCGATTCTCCTGTTCCTTTGATGTTGCCTGACCTGCTGCGCTTTTCCAGCAACACCTTTTTAAGCTCTGATCTCCAGCATCTGCAGTCTTCACTTTCTCCTGGCTATAGTACCATCCCAATATGTGATCACCCCTTTCTCATCTCCCAGTTCCACCCATATAGCTTCTCCGGATGATCGCCCAAGAATATCCACCCTAAGTACAGCCGTAATGTTATCCTTAAACAAAAACGCCACATGCCCTCCTCTCTAGCCTCCCTTTCTATCCTCCCGATATACCCTGGAACTTTAAGTCCTGTCCATCCCTGAGCCACATTTCTGTATGATATGGTATGGTAGTCCCTTGTTCTGAACCATGCCCTGAATTCATCTGCCTTACATGTTAGGCCTTTTGCATTAAAATAAAAACAATTTACCTAATTACTTTATCGATTTTGCCTTGTTCTCTGCCATGCCCCTTGGCTATTTGACTTGCTCCTCTTCTCAACTGTACTGGCCTCAGACTGATCTCTTTTCTCACTGTGTCTTTGGAGGGACCTTGAGGATCTACTTTTTAACCTCCTGCCTAATTTCCAAATTACCTTTGCAGAGCCTCCTCCTTTTCTCTTCCTATGTTGTTAGTACTAACATGTACAACAACCTCTTTCTGGTCACTCTCCCCTTTAAAACAATCTGCAACTTCCCTGAGACATGCTGGACCCTGGCATCAGGGAAGCAACGCACCATTCTGATATATCACTGTTGGCTGCAGAAACATCTGTCTCTTGAGAGTCCCTTTCACAATTGATTGTTTGGAACCTGACATAACCCTCATTACAGGAGAGCACAGGAACTCGGCTATCAGTGCTACATTCCCTTGAGAGTCCATCACTCCCAACATTATCTGAAACAATAGACATTTTTGAGATGGGATTAGCCACAGGAGACTCCTGCACTATCTGCCTACTCCTCCTACCTTTCCTAACAGTAACCCATCTACCCAACTGTATCTGGGGTTTCTCCACCTTCCTGAAACTGCCATCCACCACACCCCTTGGTTCATGTAAGTTCCACCTTGACTCTAACTGTCCCCCTTTCCAATCCATGCAATCCAATATGATTCACATCCAAATATACTTCCTGCAGACCTAATCATCAGGAACATTGAAATTCTCCTTAATATCCTACATCCAGCAGGAGGAACACATTGCTCTACAAAAGCTATCTCTTCACCTTGAAGCAAGCTACAGACCCAGAATATGCACCAAAATCAATCAGAACACACTTTCTCAAAAACTCAGTATTAGCGCAGTCTTACTGCTCAAAAACACTGCTCTCAGATAACTTGATACCTATCTTTTATATTAAAAATTTAATCAAGAGATAGATTTCAGTAAAATATATAAGAAAAACTTTCACCCTACTCAGAATTGTAGTTTTACAAAACAAAACAGATAAAGATTTATAAGTTTTTTAAGTCCGAAAATCAAATATGCAGCTGATCAGGCCCTGATCGCTCCCAGCTGCTGTGTGTAGTTTCGCTAATGGACTGCAGTCGTTCAAGAAGGCAGCAGCACCATATTCTCAACGGGAACTAGGAAGTGGGAATTGAATCTGGCCCAGCCAGTGATGTCTGCAGCCTCTGAATGAATTTTAAAAAAAACTAACCTATGAGTATGTTTTAATGGAGACTAGAGTATTCACTTCTGCATATTTAGGATTGATTAGCAGTGTTCATCACCATGTGTGACTAACATATTGATGATTAATTGCCAAGGTCAAAACATCAGGCTCAACAGAAAACTTTACTTGGAGTTGCTGTGGTTTTCAATTTCAGTTTTTGTTTTCTCTGCTCTCTCAGTTTTCAGTGAGGAGGAGGCAAATCCCACTGACCGTGCAAGCAGAATGTTGAGGATCACAGGGGAAGGAATCGACAGCCAGGTTGGATTAGATCACAGGACTGAGATTACGCAAATGTGGAAGGGGATACCGTCACAGATGTCCCAGTCTCCAAGCAAACAGCTATCAGGAGTTGTCTCCCGTACTTTGTCAACAAATCCCATCAGGTGTAACTTGCCAATGACAGCAAAACATGGACCAGAATTAAGGACCAGCAAAGAGCCAATCATTCAGAGCAGGTGAGGGAAATACCTGGGTAGTTTCACTGATTCTCTGGCATATCTAACCGCTATAGTACCTGCATATCCATTCCCACTTGCTATCCTGGATATTGTGTGCACTGCTAATCATGGAATTATCACACTCATACTTCGATTCCCTCAGGAGAGGGAAAGAGAATAGGCAGATGGTGCAGGGGTTCCCTGTGGCCATTTCCCCTCAATAATGAGTTTACCCACTTTGGATACTGTTGGGGGGATGACCTACTAGGGGAAAGCAACAGGGCCCAGGTTTATGGCACTGAGCCTGGCTCTGTGGCTCAGAGGGGAAGAGGGAGAATAGGAAAGCAATAGTGAGAGGAGATTCAATCGTGAGAGGAACAGACAGGACATTCTGCGGTCGCAAGTGAGACTCCC
This sequence comes from Chiloscyllium plagiosum, assembly GCF_004010195.1. Classification (NCBI taxonomy): domain Eukaryota; kingdom Metazoa; phylum Chordata; class Chondrichthyes; order Orectolobiformes; family Hemiscylliidae; genus Chiloscyllium; species Chiloscyllium plagiosum. The sequence goes on along the minus strand of NC_057719.1, from coordinate 3,688,043 downwards.
AGATGGTGTGTTGCCTCCCGGGTGCCAGGGTCAGGGATGTCTTAGATCGAGTCTACAGGATTCTTAAGGGGGAGAGAGAGCAGCCAGAAGGCATGGTACACATTGGTATCAATGACATAGGTAGGGAAAGGGATGAGGACCTGAAAAGAGAATATAGTGTCTTCGGTTGGAAGCTAGAAGACAGGATGAGCAGAGTAGCAATCTCAGGATTGCTACTGGTGCCATGGACTAGTGAGGCTAGGAACAGAGATGATTTAGAGATGCCGGTATTGGACTGGGGTGTACAAAGTTAAAAATCACATAACACCAGGTTTTAATCCAACAGGTTTAACTGGAAGCATGCGCGCGCACGCACACACACTCCTGTACACACACATATACATAGACACTCACACACATTCCTACAGGCACAGTCCCACATTCACATATGCACCCTCTGTCAGACTTAGACCACCTTACACTCACACACGCACATATATACTCTCTCTCACAGACACTCACAACCCTCCACCCTAGACACTCACAAACTCCCACACTCACACATGCACCCTCTCACATACTTAGACCACCTTACACTCACACACACACATATACACTCTCTCTCACAGACACTCACAACCCCCCACCACTTTTAAAAAAAGTTTTGTGATTTACATATGAAAGAAGTGAAACTATCATGGTCATTCTAACAGATGAGAGACTCAACAAACAATCAAGATATTTTTCAATGTATAATTTCAATTACATCACACTGTAAACTTTTGCTATAAATTCTGTGTCCTACAATTGTGTCCTCCTCAACCACCTGATGAAGGAGCAGCGCTCCGAAAGTTAGTGCTCCCAATTGAACCTGTTGGACTATTACCTGGTGTTGTGTGATTTTTAACTAGGAACAGAGAGTGAGTGCAACTGAACACGTGTCTACAGGGCTGGTGTAGGAGGGAGGGCTTCAGATTGACAGGGAGTGTGGGAATCAGAGCCATGTATCTAAGAGGGGAACAGTTGCAGATGGGGCAGTGACAGGATGTAGTGAATCTATCGGGAAGGTTTCTCATGTGATGAAACAAAGGGATTGGTTAAAGTGTGTCTGCTTCAATGCAAGGAGTGTCAGACATAAGAGTGACAAACTTAGAGCATGGATTAGTACTTGGGGATACGATGTTGTGGCCATAACTGAGATGTGGGTTTCACAGGGGCAGGAAGGGTTGCTTGATGTTCCAAGGTTTAGAACATTTAAAAAGAACAGGGTGGAAAAAGAGGAGGGGATGTAGCATTACTAATCACAGAGTGCATCACAGCTACACAAATGAAGGTTGTTGTGGAAGGTCTGCCTGCTGAGTCAGAATGGGTGGAAGTTAGGAACAGCAAGGGAGCAGCCACCTCACTGGGGGTTTTCTACAGACCCCCTAATAGCAGTAGAGAGATTAAAGAACTCATAGGCGGGCAGATTCTGGAAAAATGCAGATGTAGCAGGGTTGTTGTTATGGGTGATTTCAACTTTCCCAATATTGACTGGAACCTCCTTAGTGCAGATGGTTTGGATGGAGCCGTTTTTGTCAGGTGTGTTTAGGAAGGTTTCCTAACTCAGTATGTAGACAGACCAATGAGGGGGGAGTCCATTTTGGATTTGGTGCTCGGCAATGAGCCAGGACAGGTATCAGATCTCGCGGTGGGAGAGCACTTGTGACAGTGATCAAAAGTGCCTAACATTTAACGTAGCCTTAGAGAGGGAAAGGAGCAGTTACCGAAATTGTTCCACAGAAAGGGCACAGCAGACATGTGGAGGCTGTTTAAGAAGCAGTTGTTGCAAGTGATGCACACATTTATTCCACTGAGACAGGTAAGAAGCAGTAAGATTAAGGGGTAGGTCACTTAGAACCAGAGTTCAGGAGAAACTACTTCACCCAGAGAGTGGTGGGTGTATGGAATCCTCTGCCCCAGAAGGCTGTGGAGGCCAAGTCTCTGGATACTTTCAAGAAAGAGTTGGATAGAGCTCTTAGAGATAGTGGAATCAAGGGTTATGGGGATAAGGCAGGACCAGGATACTGAATGAGGATGATCAGCCATGATCATAATAAATGGTGGTGCTGGCTCGAAGGGCAGAATGGCCTAGACCTGCACCTATTGTCTATTAAGGAACTTTGGATGACGAGAACAGAGGAGCTTCTCATCAAAAGGAAGAAGGCAGCTTACGTAAGGTGGAGGAAGCAAGGATCTAGCACAGCTTTAGAGAATTACAGGCTTGCTAGAAAGGAGCTCAGAAATGGACTGAGGAGAATTAGGTGGGGGCACGAAAAAGGCTTGGCAGGAAGGATTAGGGAGAACCCAAAGGCATTTTCCTCATACGTGAGGAATAAGAGAATGATCAGGGAGAAGGTCGGGCTGATCAGGGATAGCTTAGGGAACTTATTTATGGAGTCTCAGCAGATAGGAGAAGCCTTAAATGAGTATTTTGTTTCAGTTTTCTCTTAGGAAAGGGACCTTGTTGTGAATGAGAACTTTGAGGAGCTGGGATACAGGCTTGACCAGATCAAGATTGATGAAGTTGATGTGCTGGAAATTTTGGCAAACATTAAGATTGATAAGTCCCCAGGGCCAGACCAGATTTATCCTAGACTGCCCCAGGAAGTGAGAAAAAGAGGTTGCTAAGCCGCTGGCGAGGATATTTGCCTCCTCCCTCTCCACAGGAGCCATACCGGAGAATTGGAAGGAGGCGAATATTGTTCCTCTTTTCACGAAGGGTAATAGGGAAATCCCCGGCAATTACAGACCAGTCGGTCTTACGTCTGTTGTCAGCAAAGTTTTGGAAAGAATTCTGAGGGATGGGATTTATGACTATTTGGCAAAGCATAGTGTGATTAAAGGCAGTCAGCGTGACTTTGCGAGGGGCAGGTCATGCCTTACAAACCTTATTATTGAGTTCTTTGAAATGGTGACAAGACAGGTCAACAAAGGTTGAGCAGTGGATGTGGTGTATATGGATTTCAGCAAGGCATTTGATTAGGTTCCCCATGGTAGGCTCATTCATAAAGTCAGGAAGTATGGGATACAGGGAGATTTGGCTATCTGGATTCAGAATTGGCTGGCTGACAGAAGGCAGAGACTGGTTGTAGATGGAAAGTATTCTGCCTGGAGGCCAGTGTTGAGTGGGGTCCCGCAGGACTCTGTTCTTGGGCCTCTGCTCTTTGTAGTTTTTATAAATGACTTGGATGAGGAGGTTGAGGGGTGGGTTAGTAAATTTGCAGATGACACAAAGGTTGGAGGTGTCGTCGATAGTATCGAGGGCTACTGCAGGCTGCAGTGTGACACAGACAGGGTGCAGAGCTGGGCTGAGAAATGGCAGATGGAGTTAAACCTGGATAAATGCGAAGTGATACATTTTGGAAGGTCGAACTCAAATGCTGAATATAGGATTAAAGACAGGAATCTTGGCAGTGTGGAGGAACAGAGGGATCTGGGTGTGCAAGTGCATAAATACCTCAAAGTTGCCCAAGTGGATAAGGTTGTTAAGAAAGCATATGGTGTTTTGACTTTCATTAACAGGGGGATCCAGTTTAAGAGCCACAAGGTTGTGCTACAGCTCTACAAAACCCTGGTGAGGCTACACTTGGAGTATTGTGTCCAGTTCTGGTTGTCCTACTATAGGAAAGATACAGAGGCTTTGGACAGGGTGCAAAGAAGGTTTACCAGGATGCTGCCTGGACTGGAGGGCTTGCCTTATGAAGAAAGGTTGAATTAGCTTGGACTTTTCTCTCTGGAGAGAATGAGGAAGAGAGGAGACCTGATCGAGGTGTACAAAATAATGAGGGGAATGGATAGAGTCAATAGCCAGAGACATTTCCCCAGGGCAGGATTGACTGGTACGAGGGGTCTTAGTTTTAAGATATTAGGGGAAAGGTATAGGGGAGAAGTCAGAGGTAGGTTCTTTACGCAGATAGTTGTGAATGCATGGAATGTGTTGCCAGCGGTGGTGGAGGCAGAGTCATTAGGGACATTTAAGTGACTGCTGGACAGGCACATGGAGAGCAGTGAGTTGAGGGATGCGTAGGTTAGTTTATTTTATTTTACATTACAATTAAACCTCGGCACAACATCGCGGGCCAAAGGATATGTTCTGTGCTGTACTTTTCTATGTTCTATGTTCTATATGTGGACTGTTGGGATAGCTTCTGGAGAGTGTGGGACCGTAGAAGAAGGACAGGTTGTATCTGAACAGAAGGGATTACCAATACCGTGGGCGAGAGGTTTGCCAGAGCTCTTCGGGAGAGTTTGGAAGGGGGATGGGAACCTAAGCTATGGATCAGATGATACAGCAGGTTGTGAATAGCCAGATACAACGTGCAGAGAGTCTGTGAGGAGGGAAAGGCACTTGATCAGGCAAAGGTGCAGTCAGTGTGATGGGTTGAAGTGTGTCTATTTTAATGCAAATGTCAGGAATAAGGGTGACAAACTCAAGAGCATGGATCAGTACTTGGAACTATGATGCTATGGCCATTACGGAGACTTGGATATCACAGGGGCAGGATTGGTTGTTGGATGTTCAAGGGTTTAGATGTTTCAAAAGGAACACGGGAGAAGGTAAAAGTGGTGGAGGAGTGGCATTGCTAATCAATATGTAGATAGGCCGACTAGAGGGGAGGCCATATGGGATTTGGTGCATTGTCACACCTCTCGGTGAGAGACCATTTCGGTGATAGTGAAGGTGATAGTGATCACAACTCTATGATCTTTACTATACTCATGGAGAGGGATAGGAGCAGACAGTTTGAGCAAGTAATTAATGGGGGCGGGGGAAATTACAATGCTGTTAGGAAGGAATTGGGTCCACTTCCATACTGTATAACTCTATGACTTAGATGAAGGGTTGAAGGTATGGCTGATGCCACAAAGATAGGTAGGAAAGTGAAACAAAAGCAGATATTGCTGGAGAATCTCAGCAGCACTGGCAGCATCTGTGGAGAAATAGCCGAGTTAATGCGTCAAGTCCAGTGAACCTTTTCCAGAACTTTTTGTTTCAGATTTCCAGCACCCACAGGTCATTCATTTTTTTTGTCCAAATAGGAAAGTGGGTTGTGAAAAGGACATAAGGTCCATAAGTACAAATCTTCGCACAAACTTTGAGGACATAAGGTAGTTGCAAAGGGATATCGCTAGGTTAAGTGAGTGGGCAAAGATCCGGCAAATGGAGCACAATGTAAGGTTTTATGAAATTGTCCATTTTGTTAGGAAGAATAAAAATAGAAGCTTATTATCGAAATGGAAAAAGATTCATAGAATCAGAGAATCCCTACCGTGGGGAAAGAGGCCATTCGGCCCAACAAGTCTGAAGCAACCCTCCGAAGATCATCCCACTCAGATCCAGACCTCCTCCCCCCTCCCTATAACTCTGCATTACCCATGGAAAATCCACCTGGCCTGCATATCCCTGGCCACTATGGGACAATTTACCCTGCATACCCCTGGACACTACGGGACAATTTACCTTGGATACCCCTGGCCACTATGGGACAAATTACCCTGCATACCCCTGGCCACTATGGGACAATTTAGCCTGCATACCCCTGGCCACTATGGGACAATTTACACAGCATACCCCTGGACACCATGGGACAATTTAGCCTACACAGCCCTGGACACCATGGGACAATTTAGCCTGCACACCCCTGGACACTACGGGACAATTTACCCTGCACACCCCTGGACACTACAGGACAATTTACCCTGGTCACCCCTGGACACCATGGGACAATTTACCCTGGACACCCCTGGATACCATGGGACAATTTAGCCTGCACACGCCTGGACACTACGGGACAATTTACCCTGGACACTACGGGACAATTTACCCTGGACACCCATGGACACTATGGGACAAATTACCCTGGTCACCCCTGGACACCATGGGACAATTTACCCTGGACATCCCTGGACACTACGGGACAATTTACCCTGGACACCCCTGGACACTACGGGACAATTTACCCTGCACACCCCTGGACACCATGGGACAATTTACCCTGCACACCCCTGGACACCATGGGACAATTTACCCTGCAGACCCCTGGACACTACGGGA
>NC_057719.1:3673568-3681699 GCF_004010195.1 Chiloscyllium plagiosum | reverse complement strand
GGGACAATTTACCCTGCACAGCCCTGGACACCATGGGACAATTTACCCTGCACACTCCTGGACACTACAGGACAATTTACCCTGCACACCCCTGGACACTATGGGACAATTTACCCTGGTCACCCCTGGACACCATGGGACAATTTACCCTGGACACCCCTGGACACCATGGGACAATTTAGCCTGCACACGCCTGGACACTACGGGACAATTTACCCTGGGCACCCCTTGACCCCATGGGACAATTTACCCTGGACACCCATGGACACTACGGGACAATTTACCCTGGACACCCCTGGACACTACGGGACAATTTACCCTGCACAGCCCTGGACACCATGGGACAATTTACCCTGGACACCCCTGGACACTACGGGACAATTTACCCTGCACAGCCCTGGACACCACGGGACAATTTACCCTGGACACCCCGGACACCATGGGACAATTTACCCTGGACACCCCGGGACATCATGGGACAATTTGGCCTACACACCCCTGGACACTACGGGACAATTTACCCTGCATACCCCTGGACATTACAGGACAATTTACCCTGGACACCCCTGGACACTACAGGACAATTTACTCTGGTCAGCCCTGGACACCATGGGACAATTTTCCCTGCACACCCCTGGACACCATGGGACAATTTAGCCTACACAGCCCAGGACACTACGGGACAATTTATTCTGCACACCCCTGAACACCATGGGACAATTTACCCTGGCCACCCCTGGACACTACGGGACAATTTACCCTGCACACCCCTGGACACTACGGGACAATTTACTCTGCACACCCCTGGACACCATGGGACAATTTACCCTGGGCACCCCTGGACACTATGGGACAATTTACCCTGCACAGCCCTGGACACTATGGGACAATTTAGCCTACACAGCCCTGGACACCATGGGACAATTTACCCTGGACACTCCTGGACACCATGGGACAATTTACCCTGGACACTCCTGGACACTACGGGACAATTTACCCTGCATACCCCTGGACACTACAGGACAATTTACCCTGGTCACCCCTGGACACCATGGGACAATTTACCCTGGACACCCCTGGACACCAAGGGACAATTTATCTTGGGCACCCCTAGACACTACGGGACAATTTATCCTGCACACCCCTGGACACTACGGGACAATTTACCCTGGGCACCCCTGGACACTATGGGACAATTTACCCTGCACACCCCTGGACACCATGGGACAATTTACCCTGGACACCCCTGGACACTACAGGACAATTTACCCTGCATACCCCTGGACACTACAGGACAATTTACCCTGGGCACACCTGAACACCATGGGACAATTTACCCTGCACACCCCTGGACACCATGGGACAATTTATCCTACACACCCCTGGACAGCATGGGACAATTTACCCTGGGCACCCCTGGACACTATGGGACAATTTGCCCTGCACACCCCTGGACAGCATGGGACAATTTACCCTGCACAGCCCTGGACACTATGGGACAATTTAGCCTACACAGCCCTGGACACTACGGGACAATTTAGCCTACACACCTCTGGACACTATGGGACAATTTAGCCTACACACCCCTGGACACAATGGGACAATTTAGCCTACACAGCCCTGGACACTACGGGACAATTTAGTCTACACAGCCCTAGACTCTATGGGACAATTTAGCCTACACACCCCTGGACACTCTGGGACAATTTAGCCTACACAGCCCTGGACACTACGTGACAATTTAGCCTACACAGCCCTAGACTCTATGGGACAATTTAGCCTACACAGCCCTGGACACTATGGGACAATTTAGCCTACACAGTCCTGGACAATATGGGACAATTTAGCCTACACAGCCCTGGACACTATGGGACAATTTAGCCTACACAGCCCTGGACACTATGGGACAATTTAGCATGGCCAATCCACCTCACCTACACCTGGACTGTGGGAGGAAACCAGAGCACCCAGAGGAAACCCTTCAAAGGTCTGGAATGTGGTGGGATTTTGGTATCCTGTACATGAATCACAAAGAGTTAATTGTTAATGCTTGTGGAATGTTATCATGTATTGCAGCGAGAACTCAAATACAAAACTGGGGTTATACATGGCATTGGTTAGACCACATATGGAGTACTGTGTACAGTATTGGTTACCTTATTTAATGAATGATATAAATAAATGCACTGGAAGTAGTTCAGAGAGGTTTTACACAGCTAATACCTGAAAATGGCAGTTGTCTGATGAGAAAAGGTTGGATGGCTAGACCTCCACCCCCTGTAGTTGGGAAGAATAAGGAGTGGTTTGATTGAAACATATAACATCAAGAGGAATCTGGGCAAGCTGGACATGGAGAGGATATTTTCTGTTGTGGGAGAATTTAGAAAGAGGAGCCACTGTTTAAAATTAAGGGGTTGCCTGTATAAGATAGAAGTAAGAAGAATTTTGTTTTCTCTTTAGAGTCATGAATCTTTGTAACTCACTTCTTTAAAACATCTTAGAAGAAGGGACATGGTCGCTCAGTGGTCAGCACTGCTGCCTCATAGCGCCAGGGAGCCAGGTTTGATTCCACCCTCAAGCGACTGTCTATGTGGAGTTTGCATGCTCTCCCTGTGTCTGTGTGAGTTCCCTTTGGGTGCTCTAGTTTCCTCCCACAATCCAAAGATGAACAGGTTGGGGTGGATTGGCAATACAAAATTGCCCTGTAATGCCCAGGGGTGTGTAAGCTGAATGGATTAGCTGTGGGAAATCTGCATAGGGCATGCATGAGAGGGTCAGTGTGGACTTGATGGACTGAATGGCTTTCTTCTACATTGCAGGGAGTCTATGAGAGTCTTTGAATCTTTGGCGGAGGTAGATAGATTCTTGGTAAACAAGGAACTGAATTGTTATTCGGATAGATGAGAATGTGGAGTTGAGGTTACAATCAGATCATCCATGATCTTATTAAATGGCGGGGCAGACTCCATCAAGGGGCTAAATGGTCTACTCCTGCTCTTAACTCATTCACTCAAATTTAGACATTCCATAAGCCTCTCTGACCAACATAGTTCCTAATATCCTTACATACAGCTCATTATCAATTTTCATATATTATAATGCTCATGTGATATGCCTTGGGCCTTTCAACTACATTACAGTTAACAAGCAGTTTCAGACATTTAATGAGGTAATTCATGACTCTCAACAAAAATATATCCCAATAAGGAGGAAAGATTCTGAGAGGGATAAACCCAACCATGGTGAACCAAGGAAGGAGAAAGAAAAAACAAATGAGGAGGCTAAGGTCAATGATAGCCCCAAAGAGTGAGATAAATTCAGAATCCAGCAAAGCATAACACTACAAAGTGGAAATGGCCTGACCTTACAATCCTCCTTCATTGTTTAGATCTCCTATAGTCATGGATAATGATGCCATCTTCCTTTATTTTATGTGAATTCCAGAACTAAGCTGTGTGCTGGGTCTGTGGTGGAAAGAGGGACTGACTGGGAGGGGAAATAATTGCAGGCTACACTGACCCAATGCTCACCAGATGCTAGACCAGATGGTTGGTATTTGATAAACTTGGTATAAAGCACTGGACTTTAAAGGATGGGGAATGCACATGGAGTGTTGGCCCCTATTGAATGAGGAATGGTATAGAAAAGCAGGACTGTCTTGTTACAGATGCACAGAGTATCTTTGGCTGAGATCACACCTGACACTGTGCACAGGTTTTGACTCCTTGATTCAGGAGAGATATTGGAAGGAATTCAAATAAGATTGATTCCTGGCATGGAGGCTTGGCCTAATGAGGAAAGGCTGACTAGGTTGGGCTTATCATGATTGGTTAGAAGAATGAGAGGTGATCATATTGGAAAGTAATAACTTCTGAGGTAGGGAGAAAGGAATTCTTGACAGGGCAGATACTGGCTGGTTATTTCCCCTCATTGGAAAGTCTACAATTAAGGGGGATATAGTTTAGTCATAAGGATTATGACTCAGTTAAGACTGAGATAAACAGGTTTTTCTTTCCTCTCAAGAGGATGAGTGTTTTTTTAAATTCTTACCCTTGGAGAGTGAGGTCTGGATCATTGAATAGTAAGAGAGGAAAGTGGAGCTGGAATCACAGAAAGATAGAATGCCTACAATGCAGATAGATGCCATTCAGCCCATCGAATCTGCACTGACCCTCTGAAGAGCGTTCTACCCAGATCCACCTCCCATCAAGCCACAATCAAATCAATTGTGATCTCATCTGAATGAAAGAGCCAGATGGCCTACTGCTGTTCCTATTTCTTATGATCATTAACTATGATCATAGCCGATCATCCAACTCAGTCCCCTGTTCCTGCTTTCTGTCTATACCTCTGATCCCTTTAGCTTTCAGAACTATATCTAACTCCTTCTCTAAAATACAGTATTTTAGCCTTAACTACTTTCTGTAGCAAAGAATTCCACAGGCTGTCCACTCTCTGGGCAAAGGCATTTCTCCTCATTTCATGATCAAATGGGTCACTCTGTATCCTTATCCTGTGACCCGTGGTTCTTACTTTTGTTGGGGAGACAGGCCCCCTACTTGCGGAACATTTCAGAGAACACCTCTGGGACACCCCCACCAACTAACCCAACCACCCCGTAGCCCAACACTTTAACTCTCCCTCCCACTCCACCAAGGACATGCAGGTCCTTGGACTCCTCCATCGCCAGACCATGGCAACACAATGGTTGGAGGAAGAGCGCCTCATCTTCTGCCTGGGAACCCTCCAACCACAAGGGATGAACTCAGATTTCTCCAGTTTCCTCATTTCCCCTCCCCCCACCTTGTCTCAGCCAAAACATCGATTCTCCTGTTCCTTGGATGCTGCCTGACCTGCTGTGCTGTTCCAGCAACACATTTTCAACCCGTGGTTCTTACACTAATATTAGGATCCCTACAGTGTGGAAACAGGCCCTTCATCCCAACAAGTCCACACCGACCCTCAGAAGAGTAACCCACCCAGGCCCATTCCTCTACATTTAACCCCTGACTAATATAGGCAAAAGTGAGGACTGCAGATGCTGGAGATTAGAGTCAAGAGAGTGGTGCTGGAAAAGCACAGCAGGTCAGGCAGCATCTGAGGAGCAGAAGAATTGATGTCATCAGGAATGATGAAGGGCTTTTGCTTGAAATGTCAATTTTCCTGTTCCTTGGCCTGTTGTGCTTTTCTAGCACCACACTCTTGGTCCTGACTAATGTACCCAAACTGCACATCCCTGAACACTTTTGGACAATTTAGCATGGCCAATGCACATCTTTGGACTGTGGGAGGAAACCCACACAGACACAAGGAGAATGTGCAAACTCCACACAGACAAGTGACCCGAGACTAGAATCGAACCCAGGTCTCTGAGGTAGCAGTGCTAACCACTGAGCCACAGTGCTGCCATCTCTCTGCAGTCAAAGCATACACTGCACATAGAAACACAATCGGTATATAATACACAGTATACATCATTATACCCTAAGGATTAGATTTACAATAGCTTTTGCAGTTCTTAGAAGTTCTAAGTTTTTGTTTGCTAATGTGATACAGTAGAGCTGCTGTAAAGAATTATCATGTTGATTGCAACATTCAATTCACAGAGCATCACCGGCTGCCTCCAAGCCTGCATTGTGCACTTGTTCAGACTTATTGGATATCACCTGTGGAAACCAAGAGGAAACTGTAGGAAAGGGAGGTTCATTTCTGCCTCAGCACTGGGTGACATGCCTGATAAATAAACAACAGGAATCCTCTCGCTCCTCCCTACACATTGGGAAAGATGTGCAACAGCCGAGGAGAAGCCTGAGAATAGGTTTTGTGGAAAACTCACAGAGATTCCACATGAATACAGAGAGTTCTTCAGGGGGCCAGAAGAGGAGGTTGAGAATGAAGCGAGACAGGACTCCATTGCATCAAGCTACTAGAGCACCGAAACGCAATGTTGAGCAAAGTCACAGTGAGACTAACGCTCTCTCAAGTATCTACACTGACGATATGGCAGAATCACCAAAATCTAATCTCTTGAAGTCCCTGGAAAAGGATTTCAGTATGATCTCCTTACAAACAGCACTTCAACTGTCATGATACATAGGGCTAGCAAGTGAGAACTTCCACCTCAAGTCATTCTTGACTAACTGGTAACTCTGATGAATGAGGTTACAGTTCTCTAGTCAGGGAGAGAGGATTTGTTCCTTAGGTTTATAATTTAGTGTTAATAATTATTGGTTTAGCATCATATTTCTCCACATTGATCAATCACACTTCAGGTAACTATGGTTTAGCAAAGGCAAGCATTTTAACAAACAGTTTGTGTTTACATCAACACAGCCAAAAATATATAACGCTCCCTCCCAATCAATCTATTGTCAACAAAGCAGGCAAGAACCAATCAACAATGACTTATTTTAAGTTGAATTTCCAATGAAGGAGGACTGTTCCATTGTCTGTTCACTTCTGGTTGTTAGATGTTAAGGTGAACTGCTCAGATGGGAGCTTAACAAAAAACATTTAGGAAGAGGACAATGTGACTGTCTGCATTCTTACAGGGCCCTGTGTCCAAGATTACAACCTACAGCAACAGCAAACATATGAAGAAGGATTCTGTCAGGGGAACTTTTGCCTCAAGGGACAGACTTCACTCCTTGAGCTAAACAATGGGAAAAATGTCTCTCAGGAAATTCTGCTCGGTGATGGAAGAGCACAGAAATTAATTTAAGGCAAAGGCAACTTCTGAATCCAAAATAACCTGGAATTCTTTTTGTGGGATAAGGCTCCTTAAGTGAACTGATACCACACAGAAGACAATACAAGACAAAGTCAAAGAATGTTCATTTTACAATATTCATCAATCTATTTTAAATTGGATTCAGTAATAAATGGCAAATAAATGAAAATAAAGCAAGACTTTGGAAAATTGAGTTGTTGGATTTCTCCCTCTATCCTCCTCTTTGCTGTTCATAAATTATTCATGTTTGTGTGCAGAAGTATATGTAAATATACCTCCTGGAAGATCTTTACCTTCACTTTCCAGACTCCATTCCCTCTTCAGACCTTAGCCTTTGTTGTGCGTCCACAATATCCCACAAGCTTCCTCTCTCTGGCCCTGAACAATCTGTTCTTAGCAAAGGCCTCAGTTTTAGCCCTTGACCCCTTCTGCTAAATGAACTTCAGGCTCACTGTGTTGTTGGGATCTTCCTCTGTTGGGTTGAAATCTCACCCTCTTCAGTTAGCAGTCTTCCATCTAGATTAGATTAGATTATTAGGTTAGATTACATTACAGTGTGGAAACAGGCCCTTCGGCCCAACAAGTCCACACCGACCCGCCGAAACGCAACCCACCCATACCCCTACTTCCTCTGTTGGGTTGAAATCTCACCCTCTTCAGTCAGCAGTCTTCCGTCTAGATTAGATTAGATTACGTTACAGTGTGGAAACAGGCCCTTTGGCCCAACAAGTCCACACCGACCCGCCGAAACGCAACCCACCCATACCCCTACATTTACGCCTTACCTAACACTACAGGCAATTTAGTATGGCTAATTCACCTGACCTGCACATCTTTGGGCTGTGGGAGGACACCAGAGCACCCGGAGGAAACCCACGCAGACACGGGGAAAATGTGCAAACTCCACACAGAGAGTCGCCTGAGGCGGGAATTGAACCCGGGTCTCCAGCGCTGTGAGGCAGCAGTGCTAACCACTGAGCCACCGTGCCGCCCGTCTACACAATAGATCTTTATGCGTGTTTTCCAAAACTGACCTTTCACTTGAACTCCAGCATCTTATCTTCCCCTTTTCAAGATAGTTTCATTGAGAATTGTCAGCCACACATCAGTCATCTCAACCTCTCTGCCCGGTCAATCCGGTTAAATCTATCTCCCTCTGGAAGTGCAGCATTCTCTTATGATCCAACCCTATCAGTGTCATCAAATCTGCTTTATTGTTTGGCATTCTTATCTAGAACATAGAACATAGAACATTACAGCGCAGTACAGGCCCTTCGGCCCTCGATGTTGCGCCACCCTGTCATACCAATCTGAAGCCCATCTAACCTACACTATTCCATGTACGTCCATATGCTTGTCCAATGACGACTTAAATGTACTTAAAGTTGGCGAATCTACTAC
>NC_057719.1:3668945-3671471 GCF_004010195.1 Chiloscyllium plagiosum | reverse complement strand
GTAATTGCCTTTCCCCAGCTGTAACTCTCCCAGTGGTATACACCTATCCCTTTCTATCACTAAAGTAAACATAACAGAATTGTGATCGCTATCACCAAAGTGCTCACCTACTTCCAAGTCTAACACCTGGCCGGGCTCATTACCCAGTACCAAATCTAATGTGGCTTCGCCCCTTGTTGACCTGTGTACATACTGTGTCAGGAAGCCCTCCTGCACACACTGGACAAACACTGACCCGTCTATAGTACTCGTACTATCGTATTCCCAGTCAATATTTGGAAAGTTGAAGTCCCCCATGACAACTACCCTGTCTCTCTCACTCCTATCGAGAATCATCTTTGCTATCCTTTCCTCTACATCTCTGGAACTATTCAGAGGCCTATAGAAAACTCCCAACAGGGTGACCTCTCCTTTCCTGTTTCTATCTGATTTTAGAGGCTGAAATCCAACCCTGACACTTCCTCCTATCACCCCCGGACCATAACTCCATCACTCAACATTAAATCGTTCACCTCAAGCTTCCAATCTGAAAAGTCCAATTTCTAGAACCTTCCCAGAATCTAAAGTAAGAATTTCCCTGTTTGACCCGACTTCCTGAGTGACAGTAAAATAAAACGAATCTGAAGATCTGAAACGAAAACAGAAATTGCTGGGAAAACTCAGCAGGTCTGGCAGCATCTGAGGAGAGAAAGCGCAGTTCATGTTTTGAATCCGGTGCCCTTTTTTAAGAGAAAAGTCTAAACATGATCACTGGACTCAAACAGCTAACTCAGTTTCTCTCTCTGCAGATGCTGCCAGACCTGCTGAGTTTCTCTGGCAATTTCTGTTTTCGTTTCAGATCTTCAGATTCGTTTTATTTTACTGTCACTCAGGAAGTCGGGTCAAACAGGGAAATTCTTACTTTAGATTCTGGGAAGGTTCTAGAAATTGAAATTGGACTCTAGAAACTGAGTTAGCTGTTTGAGTCCAGTGATCATGTTTAGACTTTTCTCTTAAAAAAGGGCACCGGATTCAAAACATGAACTGCGCTTTCTCTCCTCAGATGCTGCCAGACCTGCTGAGTTTTCCCAGCAATTTCAATTTTTTGCTGCTGTGTGACAGTTCCCTACAGTGTTAATGTTACAATGCTAGCTCAGACTCATAGAGGAACAAGGCATTGATGCCTGCCTCCTCTAGTGACACTGCTTTTTGCCTGGTCCCTGACATCTCCATGGAGATGACTTTGCAGTGATGTGACACCCATTCACCATCGGCCTGACTGACTAAAGGACTTCTGGATTAGTGGTGCTGGAAGAGCACAGCAGTTCAGGCAACATCCAAGGAGCTTCAAAATCGACGTTTCGGGCAAAAGCCCTTCATCAGGAATAAAGGCAGTGAGCCTGAAGCGTGGAGAGATAAGCTAGAGGAGGGTGGGGGTGCTAAAAGACTTCCTCACCATCCACTCAACATTGTGGGGGGACAGGATGAGCACTAAGTTCCCTGAGTGTGACAAGCGCAAATTCTAAAGGAAAGGAAGGCGTGGCTGGGGAGGACAAGAGGTTCAGTGATATTCCCAGTTTGCAGAGAGAACTAAAAACAGTAGTAGGCCATTTGGCCCTTCGAGCCTGCTCTGTCATTCATTATGATCATCCAATTCAATAGCCTGTTCCTAATTTTCCCCATCCGTATGATTCCTTTTGCTCCAAGTGCTATACCCAACTCAAGTGTGAAGAGAGTGAATACCTTTTAAATATGGAGCCCAGTCATAGGATCCCAGAAGGTGCTGCTCCTGAATCTTTGCATTTTACCCAAGTGCACATACATAATGAGCTGAAATGAATGTAATTACCCAGGAAAATATATCCCACCCCTAAATGGAAGAGCCTTCAGCTTATACACCCAAGTCTTGACCCCACGGAAACAAAAATGCCTGTTGTTTCAGCCGATTGTTTTCCGGTTTGACTCGATATGTTCTCCCCTTTTCCACTCTCTTCCAATGTCTGTGATCCAGCTGTCAACATCAGCAAGGTATACTGGAGAGGCCGAGGGCATCAGTACTGGATCCCAGGACATCAGGTGACCTTGTTTGTGGGGAGAGATGGATCTCCTGCAAGGGGGAGAGTATGAATCTCTACATTTCCTCTCCTCCCCAACTACCACCCTCCCTGGACCCTGCCCTGCTCCTCCCAGGCTGAAAACAGCCTGCACAAATTTTCCATCCAAGTTGTTCAAATGATGGTGAGTTCAGAAAGTGTCCTTGAACCTCCCCATACTGAGAGAATGTGAGGACTGCAGATGCTGGCGATCAGAGTCGAAAAAATGTGGCGCTGGAAAAGCGCAGCAGGTCAGGCAGCATCCGAGGAGCAGGAAAGTCAACATTTCAGGCATTCATGATGCAGGGTTTATGCCAGTAACGTCGACTCTCCTGCTCCTTGGATGCTGCCAGACCTGCTGTGCGTTTCCAGCGCCACCTTTTTCAACTCTTCCCATCCAGGATCAGTTGTTAATGATGTGGGAAGGCAATGGTGCACCTTCTAGACTGATTGG
>NC_057719.1:3665832-3668445 GCF_004010195.1 Chiloscyllium plagiosum | reverse complement strand
GTTCCCGGTGTGAAAATCTGAGCAGGTACCTGGTCTTTCCTTCAGTGTCACTGGGTCAAAATCCTGCAACTCCCTCCCTAACAGCATTGTCCACCTCCAGTACATGGACTGCAGCGGTTCAAGAAGGCAGCTCACCCCCACCTTCTCAAGGGGTAACTAGGCATGGACAATAAATGCTGACCCAGCCAGCAATGCTCATATCCAGTGACTGAAGAGCCTTTCTCTGCACGACAGACCTCTATGATTCTATGATACAGGTAATGAAATTAAGTTACTCTTCCTTAATTGTAGACAAGACAGTTGTCATGTCTCAAGATCCAATCTTCTTCACTATCTATTTGGCTGGATCACATCTACTGCTTTAGTAGCATCCAGATCCCTTTACACAAGTTCTTGAGTTATTTTCTCAATTTGTAACTTTTTCTCTGACCCCACTGCATTTGCTCTCAATCATCTAAACCTCATTAGAAAATTACTATCTGACATTCCCGGTCTATGTAATAATTTTCACTTTTCTGACATTACTGTCTGATCTCACCTCTACTTAGCCTCTAGAATTTCCTTGAATTGATATGATATGACTAACTCACCTCTACACAACTGCAACTGTTCTAAACACGATTCGGAGATTACCTGATGAAGGAGCGTCGCTCCGAAAGCTAGTGTGCTTCCAATTAAACCTGTTGGACTATAACCTGGTGTTGTGTGATTTTTAATTTTGTTCTAAACACTATTGCCTGCTTCCTGTTCTGAATCCATTTGGCTCCACTATTACCATTATCCTCACTAAACTATCCACTATCCCATATCTCAAATTATTGTATTCAAAGTACGAGTTCTCATATTTCTTAACAAGCTCATATTCTCCTAACTTTGAGTTTCTTCCCGTTCCATATACTAGCATATTCATTCCCAAAGTATGACATTGATTTCTATCAGAATAAGTGCAATTCCTTTGCCCACTGTTAGAATGGCTCCATTGTGTTAATTCTTTAATCTCACACCTCCACTCAGAAGCAACATGGCAGACAATGTTTTGGAGATAAGGCCAACAATGCTACAGTTTTGATTCTGTCTCCTTGGTTGTTTCTCAGCATGAATCTCTAAACCCACAGCGACTTCCATCTGGAAGGACAAGGCCAGCAGACGCATGGGAACACCACCACCTGCAAGTTCCCCTCCGAGCCACCCACCATCCCGACTTGGAAATATATCGTCATTCCTTCACTGTCGCTGGGTGAAAATCCTGGAATTCCCTCCCTCGGGGCATTGTGGATCAACCCACAGCACATGGACTGCAGTGGTTCAAGAAGGCAGCTCACCCCCACCTTCTCAAGGGGCAACTAGAGACGGATTATAAATACTGGGCCCAAGCAACGATGCCCATAACCCATGAATGAATTCAAAAAAGAATCATATATTTAAAATGTCATTTGAGTGCAAAATGAGCTTAACACTGCATATCCTATATATCACCAAAACGTCTTAATTCATCTCTGCAACATTGCCCTTAATTAACGGCTATCATGACTGAAACCCTTTCTTGGACTAGTCTTCTCCAGCACTTCCCTTAGGAGCCTCCCAAACTCCACACAAGCTGTAATTCTTCCAGACTTCCTGTCGGAATTCTGCTTCAAATCTCAATTATCTCCAATCTTCTTTGGTTTCATAGAATCATAGAGTCATGGAGCTGTACAGCACAGAAACAGGTTCTTCAGTCCAAATCATCCATGCCGACCACATATCCTAAATTAATCTAGTCCCATTTGCCAAGAACTTGACCCATATCCCTGTAAACCTTTCCTATTCATTTACCCATCCAGGTGCCTTTTAAATGTTGTAATTGTACCAGCCTCCACCACTTCCTCTGGCAGCTCATTCCATACACACACCACCCTCTGTGTGAAACAGTTGCCCCTCAGGTCCCTTTTAAATTTTTCACCTTTCACCTTAAACCTATGCCCTCTAGTTTTGGACTCACCCAACTTAGAAAAAAGACCTTGCCTATTTACCCCATCCATGCCCCTCATGATTTTATAAACCTCAATAAGGTCACCCCTCAACCTACGATGTTCCAGGGAAAATATCCCCAGTCTATTCAGCCTCTCTCTGTAGCTCAAACTCTCCAGCATCCTTGCAAATCTCTTCTGAACCCTTCCAAGTTTCACAACATCCTCCCTATAGGAGGGAGACCAGAATTGCACAGAGTATTCCAATAGTGGCCTAACCAATGTCCTGCACAGTTGTAGCATGACCTCCCAACTCCTATACTCAATACACTGATCAATAAAGGCTATTGCAGAACATATAGAACATAGAACATAGAACATAGAAAAATACAGCGCAGTACAGGCCCTTCGGCCCTCGATGTTGCGCCGATCCAAGCCCACCTAACCTACACTAGCCCACTATCCTCCATATGCCTATCCAATGCCCGCTTAAATGCCCATAAAGAGGGAGAGTCCACCATTGCTACTGGCAGGGCATTCCATGAACTCACGACTCGCTGAGTAAAGAATCTACCCCTAACATCTGTCCTATACCTACCACCCCTTAATTTAAAGCTATGCCCCCTCGTAATAGCTGACTCCATACGTGGAAAAAGGTTCTCAT
>NC_057719.1:3642408-3664082 GCF_004010195.1 Chiloscyllium plagiosum | reverse complement strand
TACCCTCGTCATTCTTTTATTCCTGACATACCTATAGAAAGCCTTGGGGTTTTCCCTAATCCTACCAACTAAGGACTTTTCATGTCCCCTCCTTGCTGCTCTTAGCTCTCTCTTCAGGTCCTTCCTGGCTACCTTATAACTCTCAATCGCCCCAATTGAACCTTCACGCCTCATCTTTACATAGGCCGTCCTCTTCCATTTAACAAGGATTTCCAATTCTTTATTAAACCATGGCTCCCTCACATGACCCTTTCCTCCCTGCCTGACAGGTACATACTTATATGGAGGCATGGGATTAAGGGTGTTTTAGGGGTTTGCATCAGACATTGGCTAGCTGCAAGAAAAGAGAGGTGGTGATTGAAGGGAAATGTTCATCCTGGAGTTCAGTTGCTAGTGGGGTGCCGCAAGGGCCTGTTTTGGGTCCACTATTGTTTGTCATTTTTATAAATTACCTGTGTGAGGGCATAGAAGGATAGGTTAGTAAATTTGCAGATGACACTAAAGTTGGTGGAGTTATGGACAGTGCGGAAGAATATTGCAGGTTACAAAGGGACATAGATAAGCTGCAGAGCTGGTCTGAGAGGTAGCAAATGTGGAAAAATGTGAGGTGATTCACTTTGGAAGGAGCAATAAGAATACACAGTACTGGGCTGATGGTAAGATTCTTGGTAGTGTAGATGAGCAGAGGGATTTCAATGTCCAGGTACACAGATCCTTGAAAGTTGCCACCCAGGTTGATAGGGTTGTTAAGAAGGCGTATAGTGTGCTAGCTCTTATAGGTAGAGGGATTAAGTTTTGGATCCATGAGGTCATGTTGCAGCTGTACAAAACTCTGGTGCGGCTGCACTTGGAGTATTCCGTATAGTTGGACAGTGAGAGCCTTTTTCCTTGGATAGTGATGGCTAGCATGAGGGCACATTGCTTTAAAATGAGGGGTGATAGATATAGGATAGATGTGAGAGGTAGTTTCTTTACTCACAGAGTAGTAGGGGTGGGGAACGCACTGCCTGCAACAGTAGTGGACTCGCCAACTTTAAGGGCACTTAAATGGTCATTGAATAAACATATGGATGATAATGGAATAGTATAGGTTAGGTGGGCTTTTAATTGGTTTCACAGGTTGGCGCAACATTGAGGGTGAAGGGCCTGTACTGTGCTGTAATGTTCTATGTTCTGTAAAGACATGCATACAACCACTATCTTATTTACCTGGGACTCCTCGTTCAAGGAGCTATGAACTTGCACTCCAAGTTCTCTTTGTTCAGCAACACTCTCCAGGATCTTACCATTAAGTGTGTAAATCCTGCCCTGATTTGCCTTTCCAAAATACAGCACCTCGCATTTATCTAAATTAAACTCCATCTGCCACTCTTCAGCCCATTGGCCCATCTGATCAAGATCCTGTTGTAATCTGAGGTAACCTTCTTCGCTGTCCACTACAGCTCCAATTTTGGTGTCATCTGCAAACTTACCAACCGTACCTCTTATGCTCACATCCAAATCATTTATGTAAATGACGAAAAGTAGTGGACCCAGCACCGATCCTTGTGGCACTCCACTGGTCACAGGCCTCCAGTCTGAAAAACAACCCTCCACCACCGCCCTCTGTCTTCTACCATTGAGCCAGTTCTTTATTGAAATGGGAGAAAGTGAGGACTGCAGATGCTGGAGACCAGAGTTGAAAAGTGTGGTGCTGGAAAAGTGCAGCAGGCCAGGCAGCATCTGAGCAGCAGGCTTATGCCCGAAACGTTGATTCTCCTGCTTTATCGAAATGGCTAGTTCTCCCTGTATTCCATGAGATCTAACCTTGCTAACCAGCCTCCCACGGGGAACCTTGTTGAACGCCTTACTGAAGTATATTTCAATTACGTCTACCTCTCTGCCCTCATCGATCCTCTTTGTTACTTCTTTAAAAAATTCAATCAAGTTTGTGAGACATGATTTCCCACGCACAAAGCCATGTTGACTATCCCTAATCAGTCCTTGCCTTTCCAAACATATGTATATCCTGTCCCTCAGGATTCCCTCCAACAACTTGCCCACCACCAACGTCAGGCTCACTGGTCTATAATTCCCTGGCTTGTCCTTACCACCCTTTTTTTTTTAAATAAAAACTTTTTGCTCTTTTACAGAAGGAAAAAAAATACAAAAATACAAAAAAAACAGAAATGATGTCACAGTATTACACTACAGTAATGTTGACAATGAACTACCTACTACTCTACGGGACCTGAGCTTCTCATAGTTACTTAAATTAAAATAAACTTGAATTAAATAAAATAAAATAAAATTAAATTACATTACTCCACTCACCACATCTCCACTAAAGCTCCCGTTCACCGGAGCAATGGTTATTATACCCATATTTGCCAGGCCTTCTCTCCCCAGGGTCCCCGGACGACCATATATGGCGCTTGTGGCTATATAAAGGCCCTAATCAGTACCACCGATAGGTCTGCGTCTATGTAATTTACAAAGGGCTGCCATGTCTTATGCAATTGGTCCATTCCAAGGCGCACCACTCTTGTCAGATAATCTTGGGGGACGTACTCCATCACAAGTCTGCACCACCCTACAAGACCTGGGTTTTTTTTTCTGATAACCAGTTCATTAGGATGTGCTTCCTTGCACAATGTGTAAGAATGTTAAATAACGTCTCCCTGTGCTCACCCAGAGAGGGCAGAGTCGGTAATCCCAAAAGAAGGGATCTGTCTTAATTTCAATTCCCAGGATCTTCTCCAGCTCATTCACTATGGAACCCCAGTGTCTGTGAATCTTGTAGCAGGTCCAATAGCAACGTGTAAGGGTGCCTGTGCTAATTCTAGATTTGGGACATCCTGGGGGAGATCCTTTCTTAAACTTTACTAACCTCTCTGGTGCCATATGGGCCCTGTGAAGCATTTTCAATTGCATAGCTTGTGCCTTATTGCATATTGAGATTTTCTTTAAATTCTCCCATATCTCCTCCCATGTTTCTGACAAAATTTCTTCCCCGAGCTCCTGATTCCAGATACCATGGAGTCTCTCTATATGCCCCAAGGCGCTCCCTCTCTGCAAATGGTATACGGGTTCACCACATTTCTCAAATAGTGGCACCACGTTAGCTAATGTCCAATCTTCTGGCAACTCACTCATGGCTATCGATGATACAAATATTTTAGCAAGGGGCCCTGCAATCACTTCCCTAGCTTCTGTGATAATGCTGTCACTTTTAAAAATGGTTATTTTGTCCTGGGGTTTTTTTGAAGTGGGGCTTCGACAAAGCTGTCGAAGAATGTGAGGTGGTGGTGGGCGGATTGTTTTTAACAGTTTAGCAATGGAAGGAGAGTGGTCAATTCTCCCAGTTCCTAGTTTTCCTAGTTTTGTTTTCGCTATAGCACTCACAAGATGGATGAGTACTAGGATTGCAAGCTTGGGTGAATGATTCCTCACTGACTGTCTCTGAAATCTCTGTCTGGATATTGCTCCCTCCTGCCTGTAAGAATCTGTGTTTGAATTTACCTTTTTGCCAAGGGGTATGTATATGCGATGTTACTTTATTGGAACAGTTGGTTAGATAAATTATTAGATTGAGTATTCGGTTAAGTTTTCCACTGGTTAAGTTATTCCAAATTCCTATTTCTTTTGATGATGTTTTAACTGTAATGTTTAAATAAATTCTGTTTTGCTTAAAGCCGAGTGGTTTGACCAGTTGTATCACACCTGGAACACCCACTTCACCTCTACCTCTAAAATCAGAAAAAAGTTAGGGTCTAGGCTACCTTCTTAAAATATTTTGAGGGTCTGGGCCTAGTCCATAACATCTCCCACAGGGTTCTAAGGTACACCTGATCAGGACCTGGGGATTTATCCAACTTTATGCATTTTAAGATGTCCAGCACCTCCTCCTCTGCAACATGGACACTTTTCAAGATTTCCCTATTTACTTCCCCATTATCTCTATCCTCCATATCCTTCTCCACAGTAAACAATGATACAAAATACTCATTTATTATCTCCCCCATCTCCTGCGTTTCCACACATAAGCTGCCTTGCGGATCTTTGAGGGGTCTTGTTTTCTCCCTAGTTAATCTTTTGTCCTTAATATATTTGTAGAACACATTTGAATTTTCCTTAACCCAATTTGCGTAAGTTATCTCATATCCCTTTTTGCCCTCCTGATTACCCTCTTAAGTATACTCCTACTGCCTTTGTATTCTTCTGGGGAATCACTTGATCGCTGCTGTCTATATCTGACATATGTTCCCTTCTTATTCTTGACCAAAACCTCAATTTCTCTTAGTCATCCAGCATTCCTTACACCTATCAGGCTTGCCTTTCACCCTAACAGGAATATACTGTCTCTGGTCAAATTTAATTTAATATTATCAATGTTAACACAAACACAAAGTTGAACTAAATGTCTTTCATCCTTCATGACCAATTCTATAGTAGTGACACCCCTCTCTATTTCTGTTATCTCCTCCTGCCCTATGCTCCAAACTGCTGCCAAACTCTGGTTTCCTATGTATGTTATTATTTAGCAAATGCAAGTGCCTGAAGCCAAGAGGTCTCCGGCTGAGTTTAAGGGGATGAATGCATCACTGAACTGTAGAGGGAACATTCCTCAGTAAATGTGGGCGGCACGGTGGCACAGTGGTTAGCACTGCTACCTCACAGCACCAGAGACCTGGGTTCAATTCCTGCCTCAGGCGACTGTCTGTGTGGAGTTTGCACATTCTCCCTGTGTCTGTGTGGGTTTCCTCCGGGTGCTCCGGTTTCCTCCCACAGTCCAAAAAAATGTGCAGGTCAGGTGAATTGGCCATGCTAAATTGCCCGTAGTGTTAGGTGAAGGGGTAAATGTAGAGGAATGGGTTTGGGTGGGTTGCTCTTTGGCGAGTCGGTGTAGACTTGTTGGGTCGAAGGGCCTGTTTCCACACTGTAAGTAATTAATCTAATCTAAAGTTCTGCAGTGTGCATCAAGGATGTGTCCATGTGCAGGGCCTCTGGCTGGTCCTAGACCTGTTTAAGATCAACAATTCTCACTGTGGTTGAATGATAGAGGCATCCTAGTCAGCCCACCAAAAAAAACACTATTGCCTGCACTAGTCCCACTTTCCCGCACCAGCCCCATAGCCTTGAATGTTACAACATTTCAAATGCATTGGAAAAGGTGCAGAGGAGATTTACCAGGATGTTGCCTGGTCTGGAGGGAAGGTCGTAAAAGGAAAGGCTGAGAGACTTGGGTCTGTTCTCATTGGAAAGAAGGCGGCTAAGAGGGGATTTGATAGAGACATACAAGATGATCAGAGGATTAGATAGGCTGGTCAGTGAAAGTCTTTTTCCTAGGATGATGACGTCAGCTTGTACGAGGGGCATAACTACAAATTGAGGGGTGATAGATTTAAGGCAGATGTCAGAGGCAGATTCTTTACGCAGGGTGTGGTAAGGGTGTGGAATGCCCTACCTGCCAACGTAGTTAACTCAGCAACTTTAGGGGCATTTAAACAGTCCTTGGATAAGCACGTGGATGATGATGGGATAGTGTAGGGGGATGGGCTTAGATTAGTTCACAGGTTGGCGCAACATTGAGGGCGGAAGGGCCTGTTTTGCGCTGTGTTGTTCTATGTTCTATGTTCTAGGCTCATCCAAGTTCTTTCTTTTCAAAAGGTTGTAAAGATTCCTGCCCTAACTACTGTCCAAGGCAGTGCATTCTTGGACAGCATGATGGGGAGAACGGTAGATCAAAGAAGTCTACCATTCAACTGATGGGTTGGCCATGAGGCACTTCCAGTGCTCCCTGTGCATTGCTGAAGGTAGAGTTGCAGGTAGAAAGGATAGTGAAGAAGGCATTTGGTAGCTTTGCCTTTATTGGTCAGTGCACTGAGTATAGGAGTTGGGAGATCATGTTGCTGCTGTACAGGACATTGGTTAGGCCACTATTGGAATACTGCAATTCTGGTCTCCCTATTATAGGAAAGGTGTTGTTAAATTTGAAAGGGTGCAGAAGACATTTACAAGGAAGTTGCCAGGGTTGGAGGGTTTGAGCTATAGGGAGAGACTGAATGTAGGGGTTATTTTTCCTGGAGCGTCGGAGGCTGAGGAATGATCTTGTAGAGGCTTATAAAATCATGAGGGGCATGGATAGGGTGAATAGTCTAGGTCTTTTCCCCACAGTCGCGAAATCTAAAACTGGAGGGCATAGTCTTAAGTGAGAGGGGAAAGACTTAAAAGGGACCTAAGGGGCAACATTTTCATGCAGAGGGTGGTATGGAATAAGCTGCCAGAAGAAATTATGGAGGCTGGTTCAATACCAACATTTAAAAGGCATTTGGTACAGGAACAGAAATGGTTTGGAGGGATATGTGCCAAATGCTGGCAAATGGGACTAGATTAATTTAAGACATTTGGTCAGCATGGACGGGTTGGACCGAAGGGTCTGTTTCAGTGCTGTACATCTCTATGATTCAATGATTAACCACGTACCCCAGTATCAACGTCACAACTTTCAAATGTCTTGACCTTCAGAAACTCCATCTTTGTTAACTCTTCGCCTCACCACCATTAAAACCTTCTATAAAACCCAAACTATGGACTATGGCATGATCTGTCTTTTCACATTCTCCCCAGTCCCTGACATGCATTTCCCCTCTATAAATTCCAGCGACCACTGACTATCTCAATGGTTTTTACAAGTCAATTGTTAATAACTTACCCACTCATAAAGTCACCGAATATATAGAGTCCATTAAGGTTGGGAGATTCACAGCCTCTGTAGACATAACCCCCAGTGACAGACTTTCCAACACTATGTGGATAGGCAAATATAGGCAGAACACCATCTGTGAAAGAACAGCAAGAAACTGTTCAATGTCTCAGTAGCCAATGAGAAGAAAAGCTGAGGTAAACAAAATTATTGTGAATCAAAGGCATGCTTCTATTGAACAACATGGAACTACCCATATCGTATTCCCTGGATATAGACAGGGTTAAATAGAACAGTACAGCACAGAACAGGCCCTTCAGCCCACGATGTTGTGCCGAGGGTTATTCCTAACCTAAAATAAAATAATCTAACCCTACGCACCCCTCATGTTATGTTAAATATCCCCTTCACATTGATCCCTCCTGATTATCTTGAACTTTTAAAGTACTCTGTTTTAATGTTTTTAAAAACAGTTTCTAACATTTTCCTTATGACAGATGTTAAATTCATTGGCCTATAGTATCTTGTTTCAGCTCCATTCCTATTTTCCAAACATTTCCCAGGTCGAGGGAATTACTGAAATTAAAACCAACCTATCATCTTTCTTCGTAGCCACTTCCTTTAAGACCCTGGGATGAAGTCCATCAGGACATTATATTTCCAACCAACTTTCTATTATACTTTCATTTCTCCTTCCACATTAATCTTTTAGTCATTCTTTTCTGTTTTTTTTTAACAATCAGTCCAATTGCCTTGGCACAATTATATGGTAATTTCTTTAGATTTGTCACTCTTAAAAACAAAATTCACCACAGATGATGTATCCTCCCTTGAATATTTTCTTTTTCTTTGGAATGAATCATTTCTGGCTATTCTGAAATGTCAGCCAATGCATCTCTATTGAGCTATCAATCTACCAGTTTACTTTGGATAGCTGTATTTCATGTGTTCAAAATTCCCCCTTTCAGGTTTAAAATTCTAGTTTTAGATGCACTCTTCTCTCCTTCAAATTGTCTGTAAAATTCAACCAAGTTACGAGAGCAAGAAAAATGAGGACCCAGTGTCAGTCAGCATCAATTAGAAGAGTAAGGAGTACAATTTTGTCATTTAAAAAAAAACATTCAGACAGATCCATGGGTGGATTAGAGATGGAAGGAAATGGGACTAGACTAATTGTGAAAAGTGAGCGGCATGGACAAGTTGGGCCGAAGGGCCTGTCTCCATGCTGTAACCCTCTATGACTGCATGAGAATCAAAAGGCAGCCTGATGGTGGTTTGGAATTGATTCTGACTCTACTACAACAGAGAGGTTAGCTGATTGGTGAGCAATGGTAATGGCAATTGGTTAAAAGGTCTTTTCTATTTTTAAGGCTGAAAACAATACAAGGGCAGGTGATAGGGTTAGTAAAATATATTAAAAAGGGAAATGAATAAGTCAGCCTTTGTGATCATCCAACAGGTTTGAGATCCTTCCTGCTTGTTTAGCTGACAGTAAGGTCTGACGGTGGTTGAACTAACGGACAATTGCAGCATGATGCAAGTGAAGGAAATACAAAGGAAGATGGTGGTGATAGGTGATATGTAGACACAGTTCTGTGCCATCAAGAACGTGAATCCAGTGTTATATCACCAGTGTCAGGTTTCATGACATCTGCTGTAGACTCAGGGGCAGCATGGCAGTTCAGTGGTTATCACGACGGCCTCACAGCGGCAGGGACCTAGGTTCAATTCCACTGAACTCTACACTGTCTGTGTGGAGTTTGAGCATTCTCCCCGTGTCTGCATGGGTTTGCTCTGGTTTCCTCCCACAGTCCAAAGACGTGCAGGTTAGGGTGGATTGCCTTTGCTGAATTATCCATAATGTGCAGGCTAAGTGGGTTAGCTATGGGAAATGTGGGGTTACAGGGACAGAGTAGGGGATTGGATTGGGGTGGGATGCTCTTTGGAGGGCTCGTGTAGACTCAGAGATCTGAATGGCCTGCTTCCTCATGGTAGGGATTCTTTGACTGATCAGTGCATTTGATTGGGAGGGGCAGGATCCAGTTGTCATGGTACATGGGGCCTCGTTTTTCAAATTTATGATTCAGATGATGCGAATGGACTCCACACTGTCTGTGTGGAGTTTGAGTACTCTCCCCGTGTCTGCATGAGTTTGCTCTGGTTTCCTCCCACAGTCCAAAGACGTGCAGGTTTGGGTGGATTGCCTATGCTGAATTATCCATAATGTGCAGGCTAAGTGGGTTAGCCGTGGGAAATGTGGGGTTACAGGGACAGAGTAGGGGAGTGGATTGGGGTGGGATGCTCTTTGGAGGGCTCTTGTAGACTCAGAGATCTGAATGGCCTGCTTCCTCATGGTAGGGATTCTATGGCTGATCAGTGCATTTGATTGGGAGGGGCAGGATCCAGTTGTCATGGTACATGGGGCCTTGTTTTTCAAATTTATATTAATGATTCAGATGATGCGAATGGTAGCACAAAGATAGCACAAATGTATTGTGAAGAGAAGACAAGGGGGTCGCTGATGGACATAGAATGGTTGAGTGAGTGGATAATGATCTGAGAGTATAATAAGGGGAAATGTGCCATGGTTCACTTTGCCATGAAGAATAAAAAAAGCAGAGTATTCCTTCCATGGAGAATTCCGAGGTGCAGAGGGATCGAGGTGTTCTTGTGTATGAGTTAGTATGCAGTTAGTATCCAGGATTCTTAAGGGGCTCGACAGAGCAAAGACTGAGAGGGATGTTTCCCCTCATAGAACATAGAACATAGAAAAATACTGCGCAGTACAGGCCCTTTGGCCCTCGATGTTGCAGCGATCCAAGCCCACCTGACCTACACTAGCCCACTATCCTCCATATGCCTATCCATTGCCTGTTTAAATGCCCATAAAGAGGGAGAGTCCACCACTGCTACTGGCAGGGCATTCCATGAACTCACGACTCGCTGAGTAAAGAACCTACCCCTAACATCTGTCCTATACCTACCCCCCCTTAATTTAAAGCTATGCCCCCACGTAATAGCTGACTCCATACGTGGGAAAAGGTTCTCACGGCCAACCCTATCTAAACCCCAATCACCTTGTACACCTCTATCAAGTCACCCCTAAACCTTCTTTTCTCCAATGAAAACAGCCCCAAGTGCCTCAGCCTTTCCTCATACGATCATGGGAGAGTTAGGGCCAGAGTGCACAGTCTCAGAATAAAGGGGCACCAATTTAAGACTGAGATGAGGAGGAATTTCCTCTCTCAGAGGTTTGTGAATCTTTGGAACTCCTTACCGCAGAGAGCTGTGGGGACAGAGTCCTTGTGTATATTAAAGGCTGAGAGAGAGAGAGAGATTCTTGATCAGTCGGGGAGTCAAGAGAAAGGGCAGGGAAGTGGAGTGAGGAGTGTTCGATCAGTGAACAGTGATCCTATTGAACAGTGGAGGAGCCGAATGGCCTGCACCTGTTCCCGTTTCTCATGGTCTTCGGTACAGAAAGTAATTAAATAATTTTTTCCATGCAACACCTTGGCTCCTATTTCTATATTAAAGGCTCTAAAGTATCCTGTGCTTATCCTCAGAACCCAAGACTCTTAATAAATAATGGCAAAATATGATAGTTTCATTATTTACTGTGTGATTATTTTGACAAAGTTGCTGCATTAAATTGTCTGATAGATCTCTCAAGTTCCAGGGTGAAGAAGTTGGAAAGGAGAAAATAAAGAGAGAGAATGCTGGAGCAACTTAGCAGGTCCAGCAGCATCGTTGGAGAGAGAGAGAAAGAAAGAGAGAGAGAAAAGCAGAGTTAATGGCGTCAACACCAGTTGACTCGTTGTGAGCTCTCTACAGCAGACCTTATTCTCACATTTCTTACAACCGTTCTATACTATTAAAACTCAATTTTAAGTCATTACTGATAATTTTCCCTTAAATTTACTTATAGGTCTGAAGACCAACAGGTTCAGGAACAGCTTCTTCCCTGCTCTTATTAGACTGATGGATAGACTCTCTATCTTCAAATTTAACATTGATCTTTCTTTGTGCACCTCCTGTGCAGTGTAACCTTGTGAGCCCCAATCTGTCTGAACACCCTATAATCTGTATATCAGTGTTTGCTATGATCTGCCTGTACTGCTCACAAAACAAAGCTTTTCACTGTACTCAGGTAAACATGACAACAAATAATCATATCAGTTTTATGTATCATACTGGATTTGAAATGTTAACTATTTGTCTCCAGAGATGCTGCCAGACTTGATGAGTTTCTCTAACAATTTCTTGCGCTTGTTTCAGATTTCCACGCCTGCAATATTTTGCCTTTATTGTGGAAAAAGAGAAAGATCAGGCAAATGTTTTTCACCCTCAGGAGAGTAGAGTTTTGGAATAAATTGTCAGCAAAGGGCTGAATTAATAGAATAAAATGGAGGGAGTTTTCAAGTGGCGAAATGCTGGAAATAGAAAGCAGAGTCAGGAGAAAGAATAGTTCAAGTTATAGGCTCCAGAACTTTTGAAACAACTGAAGGACATGGAGCTAACAGTTGAAATGGAACACAAAGATTTGGATGAAGGCAGTGGCTGAGGGAACTGCCTTAAGATTTATTGGTGCCACAAACAATTATTTTAGATGAGCATTAAAAAAATAGTTTCTCACTCAGGGAGGAATTTCCACAGAGCTTCTTGTCATAGCATGAAAATCCCTCTCTTGCTTTCCAACCATAGTTCCTCCCTTTCTCAACGATATCAATTTCCTCGAATTTGTTCTGTCCAACATCCCCACAGAAGATTCTTCCATTTCCCTCTTTCGTTTGAGGGTCACCTCGATCTACAGAGCATCGCCACATGTTCCGCACTCCGTAGGCATATACCTCTGGCCGGGCATCTGGGTCCTGGATGAAGGGATTGTCTGGGGGAATCTTATAAAGGGGACCACGATTATTATTGTTGATATCTATCCGAAGCACTTTACCCAGTAAAGCTGACCTAGAGAGGCGTGAAGACACAGGAAAATTACATTGCAATGCCGACAAACAACATCTGAAATATTTACTGGATGGCTCATTGGCAAAGTGAATCTCGTATTTATTTGCATCTGCCTTCAATGAAATGGAAAACGACATTCTGCAATTATCACCGCATTGTTCAGCAAGAAAGGAAAATCTGAAAGAAAAGCCAACCCATTGGTATACGATCCTGAGGGAACTTGACCAGGTGGACATAGACAGGATGGTTACCCTTGTGGAAGGATCTAGAAACAGGGGTCAGAGTTTAAAAATAAGGGCCTGCCCATCTCAACCAGGGATGAGAAAACAATGTTTCTCTAAGGGTTGCAAATCTTTGGAATTCCCTTCCTCAAAACTAGTATTTTTAAATAACTTTAAGGCAAATTTGGATGGATTCTTGTTTACCAAGTGGATGAAAGATGGTTGAGGATATACAGAACTGTGGAGTTGAGGTTAAAAGCAGGTCAGCAATGATTTTATTTAATGGCTGAGTAGGCTTGAATGAAATCTGCCAACGTTCAAGGAGGGAAAGAGGCAAAGGAACAGGAAACTATAGGTCCATGAGCCTAACATCTGGTGTTGGAAAAGAATTGGAATGGATTTGGTTTCAGTTATTAATCTGTGGGATGTTGGTGTTGCTGGCTGGCCCAAATATTTATTGCCAGTCCCTAATTGCCCTTGAGAAGGTGAGGGTGAGCAGCCATCTTGAACCACTGCAGTCCATGTGTTCTGGGTTGACCCACAATGCCCTGAGGGAGGGAATTGAACGTTGTGCAGTCATCGGCATTTCTGACCCTACGACTCTCACCAGCGGGCGTGTTTGCCCCTGATACCCACTGATTCCAGCTTTGCCAGGGCTCCTTGATGCCACACTCAGTTAAATGTAGCCTCCATGTCAAGGGCTGTCACTCTCCCCTCCCCTCTGGAATTCAGCTCTTTTGTCCATGTTTGAACCAAGGCTGTAATGAGGTCAGGAGCTGTGTGGCCCTGGGGGAACCCAAACTGGGCATCACTGAGCAGGTTATTGCTGAGCAGGTGCTGCTGGATAGCACGGTTGATAACCCCTTTCAGCACTTTCCTGATGATCTGATGGGGCAGTAATTGGCCAGGTTGGGTTTCTCCTGCGTTTGTGTACAGGACATACCTGGGCAATTTTCCACATTGTCGGGTAGATGCCAGTTTTGTAACTGTACTGGAAGAGTTTGGCGAGGGGAGCGGCAAGTTCTGGAGCACACGTCTTCAGTACTATTGCCGGAATGTTATCAGGCCTACGGCACTATATAATGCCTCCAACCACATTTTAATCTCATGATATGAATCAAATTTGCTGTAGACTAGAATCTGTGATGCTGGGGACCACTGGAGGAGGCCAAGGTGGATCATCCACTCAGTACTCCTGGTGGAAGATTGTTGCAAATGTTTCAGCCTTATCTTATGGAATGATGTGTTGGGCTCTTCCATCATTGAGGATGGGGATATTTGGGGAGCCATCTCCTCCAGTGGGTTTTTTAATTATCCACCACCATTCCTGATGTGGCAGGACTGCAGAGCTTAGATCGAATTGGTTGTGGGGTCACTTAGCTCTGCCTGTCACTTACTTCTTGTGCTGCTGAGTGCGCAAGTAGTCCTGATTGGTGGCTTCATCAGGTTGTTGTCTCATCTTCAGGTATACCTGGTACTGCTCCTGACATGCCCTCCTGCACTCTCCATTAATCCCCTGGCTTGATGGTACTGGTTGAGTGGGCGATATGCCGGGCCATGAGGTTACAGACTGTGCTGGAGTACAGTTCTGCTGCTGGTGATGGCCCAGAGTGCCTCATGGATGCCCAGTCTTGAGTTGCTAGATCGGTGTGAAGTCTATCCCATTTAGCACAGTGACAGTGCCACACAACATGATGGAGAGTATTCTCAATGTGAATGTGGGACTTTGTCTCCATAAGGACAGTGCAGTGGTCATTCTTACCGATACTGTCATGGACAGATGCATCTGCAGCTGGCAGATTGCTATGGATGAGGTCAAGTATGTTTCTCCCTCTTGTTGGTTCCCTCACCACCTGCCGCAGACACATTCTCGCAGTTATGCCCTTTAGGACCCGACTAGCTTTATCTGTAGTATTGCTGCCAAGCCACTCTTGTTGGGGGGCATTGAAATCCCCCACCCACAGTACACTTTGTGCTCTTGCCATCCTCAGTGTTTCTTCCAAGTACTGCTCAACATGGAGGAGTACTGACCCATCAGCCGAGGGACAATGGTACGTGGTAATCAGCAGGAGGGTTCCTTTCCCAGGTTTAAGCTGAAGCTATGAGACTTCATGAGGTTTGGAGTCAATGTTGAGGACTCCCAGGGCAACTCTGTCCTGAATCTTAAGGAAGTTGTTGAAAATCTCACACACACCAGGTTATAGTCCAACAAGTTTATTTGGAAGTACTAGCTTTCAAAGTGCTTCTTCTTCATCAGGTAGCTAGTTTAGCAAACTGTCAAAGGAGCAGCGCTCCGAAAGCTAGTGCTTCCAAGTGAACCTGTTGGACTATAACCTGGTTTTGTGTGATTTTTATCATAGGTGGAAAGTCAGATTGTGAGAGAGAGGTACAAACAGTTTACAGAGAGGTAAGTGGGCAAAACATTGTCAAATGGAATACAATGTGGGAAAGTGTGAAAAGAGCAGAATATTATTTAAATGAAGAAAAACTGCAAAAAGCTGCAACTTGTGTACATAACAGAAAGCTAGCACACAGACGCAGCAGTTAATGGGGAAGGCTAGTGGAATGTTGGCCTTTATTTCAAGGGGTTTGGAGTAAATATGAGTAGAGAACTCTTACTGTAACTGAACAAGGGGCTGGTGAGACCATATCTGGAGCACTGTGAGCAGGTTTGGTCCCCTTATTTCAAAATGATATCATTTCAAAGGAGGTAAGGGAAGGTTCACTAGGATGGTACCTGGGAAGGAGGGATTGTCTTACTAGCAAAGAGCAAACAGGTTAGGACTCTGCTCACTGGAGTTTAGGAGGTTGAGAGGCGATCTCAATGAAATATATGGGGTTCTTCAAAGGCCTGACAGGGTCAATGCTGAGAGGGAGTGTCTAGGACCAGAGGGCACACTCTCAGAATGAAGGGGTGCCAGTTTAAGACTGAGATGAGGAGGAATTTCATCCCCCAGAGGGTTGTGAATGTTTGGAACTCCTTGCCACAGAGAGCTGTGGAGACAGAGTCCTTGTGTATAGTTAAGACTGAGAGAGAGAGAGAGAGAGATTCTTGACCAGTCGGGGAGTCAAGGGTCACGGAGAAAAGGCAGGAACATGGATGTGAGGAATGTTGGCTCAGCCATGATCCTATTGGATGGTGGAGTACGCTCAAGGGGCTGAATGGCCTCCTCCTGTTCCTTATGGACTTGTGCCTGACTGGCCCATTCTTGTTTGTTGTTTCACAACCTCTTCCCCCACCCCCAGTTCTGCAGTTCTTCCACTGTTGGCTGTCAATGCTTTACGGAACAGCCCTTTGCCATGAACCATTTCAGAAAATTATCAGCCAAAGTCTAATGAAATAATACTTTACTTGTTTAGGGCATTTCCATATTTCCCAAATGGATCCCCGGCCATTCCACCATCTCCAGTGAAAATGTAGAGATAGCCATCATTGCCAAAAAGGAGTTGTCCTCCATTATGGTTCGATGCTGGTTCGTCCACTTCCAAAATGATCCTGTAAAGTTAGGATGTTTGGTGAAAGTTGACAGTGACTCAGAAAAAAAATCATCGCTTTGAAAACAAAGGTAAACCTTTGATTGGGTTTCTTTGAGAGCATGGGAGCATGTGCTGGGTTTTGGAAAACTGTAGAAGTTGACAGAAGAATACCTAAATCACTATCTGATCTGGGAGAGAGAGGTGTCTAGAGCCTTGGAAGGTGAGAGCGGAGGAGTTAAGAGGTCACATATGGCAATTACATTAGTAGCATCTGGAGGTGATTGAGGGGTGTTACTGAGGGAAGGGTTCCTTCAGAAAGGGGACAGACTGAACTTGGTTGCCACTTCAAGCAGGAGGTATTGTCTTGAGAGGATGGTAAGGTGGAAGAAGAGGACAAGAGGAACCTTGTCATGATTGTGGGTGGGAGGGGAAAGAGTGGCAGCACGATTGCAGGAAATAGGTTGGTCAAAGCCCTTGAGTCGTGGTTGAAGAATCATCTTTGATTGAGGAAAAAAAGGAGACATAAGAAATAGGTGCTGGAGTAAGCCATACAGAATTGTTCTGTCATTAAATACAAGCATGGCTAATCTTTGACTGTAACTCAATTTTCTTGGCAAAAGTGAGGACTGTAGATGCTGGAAACCAGAGATTAGATCAGATTGGTGCTGGAAAAGCACAGCAGGTCAGGTAGCATCCGAGAAGCAGGAAAATTGACATTTCGGGCAAAAGCCCTTCGTCAGCCCTTCCTGCTCCTCGGATGCTGCCTGACCTGCTGTGCTTTTCCAGCACCACTCCATTTTCTTGTCCAGTCCTCAATTTGCTGAGGGACCAAAAGTCAGTCTCTCTCAGTTTTAAATATATTAATGGTGGAGCTCCCACAACCATCAGGGAGAGAGTGTTTCATTCTTTGGCTAAGGAAAATTCTCCTCTTCTTAGTCCTGAAGAATTATTCCATTATCCTGACACTCTACCCTATGTTCCAGATTGTCCAGTGACAGGAAAATAACCTCTCTGTATCAATCCTGTCCAGCTCCTTGGAAACTTGTGTGTTTCGATGAGATTGTCTGGAACACCAATTCACAGGGCATTCATTCTAGGAAGTTTCTTCACCCAGTGATCAGTCTAGTAAAACCTCACTGTAGTCCCGTTTATGGAAATGCATTCTTCCTTATATCTGATTGTCAAATGCTCACAGTGTTCCAGATATGATCTGGCCAATGTCCTGGACAATTGTAGCAAGACCTTTTTCCTCTTGTACTCCAATCCCCTTGGAATTAAGGCTCTAGCTTCCGAATTGTTTGCTT
The DNA here is from genome assembly GCF_004010195.1 of Chiloscyllium plagiosum. Lineage (NCBI taxonomy): Eukaryota > Metazoa > Chordata > Chondrichthyes > Orectolobiformes > Hemiscylliidae > Chiloscyllium > Chiloscyllium plagiosum. Next base: position 3,647,433 of record NC_057719.1, on the reverse strand, counting down.
AGCTGCTTGTTAACTTTCTGCATTCCATGTACCCACAATGCCCAAGCTCAACTGAACATCAACATTTACAAGATCTACACCTTCTGAATATATTCAGCTCTTCTTTTCTTCTTAACAAGTTGAGTAATCTTCCACTTCCATTCTTTTATTTAAAAACTGAAAAAGCTGTGGGTGCTGTAAATCAGAAGTAAAAACAGAAATTGCTGGAAATGCTCAGCAGGTCATAGAGTCGTAGAGTCATAGAGATGTACGGCACAGAAACAGACCCTTCCATCCAACTTGTCCATGCTGACCAGATATCCCAACCCAAACTAGTCTCACCTGCCAGCACCCACCTCATATTCCTCCAAACCCTTCCGAGCCTCCACCACTTCCTCTGGCAGCTCATTCCATACACATACCACCCTCTGTGTGAAAGAGTTGCCCCTTAGGTCTCTTTTATATCTTTCCCTTCTCACCCTAAACCTATACCCTCTAGTTCTGGACACCCCCATCTCAGGGAAAAGACCTTATCTATTTACCCAATACATGCCCCTCACGATTTTATAAACCTCTATAAGGTCACCCCTCAGCCTCCAATGCTCCAGGGAAAAAGCCCCAGCCTGTTCAGCCTCTCCCTATAGCTCCAATCCTCCAACCCTGGTAACATCCTTGTAAATCTTTTCTGAACCCTTTCAAGTTTCACAACATCTTTCCAATAGGAAGGTCTGGCTGCATCTGTGGAGAGAACTCAGAGCTGACATTTGGGGCCCACTGATTTCTCACCACAGATGCTGTCAGACCTGCCGAGCCTTTTCAGCAATTTCTGTTTTTATGCCTAGTCAGTTAATCTGTCTAAATCTCTCTGTCTGTTTCTCAGAGTTTGTTATCCAACCTGGATTTGTATCAGCAGCATGATTGTCCACATTTCTCTCTGTCACTTTATCCAAGCCATTAATAAGATTGTCAATAACTGAGGTCCTAGCATTGCTCCTTACAGCACACCGCAGCTGTCAAATCGAAACGACACATTTATCTAAACTCTTTGCTTCCTGTCCTGTAATCGATCCTCCATCGTTACATCTGTGATATATTACACCAATTCAAGGAGGCCTTGTCTTGTGTATTAACCTTTCATCGCACCTTATTGAATGCCTTTTATAACTAACTGGTTCCTCTTTATCCAGGTTTGACAATGTAAGTAACTACTTACATTGTCAAAAACACTAGTATCTTTCATAGAATCCCTACAGTGTGGAAACAGTCCATTTGGCATAACAAGTCCACACCAGCTCTTCGAAAAGTATCCCACCCAGACTCATCCCCTCTACCTTATCCCTGTAACCCCACATTTCCCATAGCTAATCCACCTAGCCTTCACACCCTGGACACTATAGGGCAATTTAGCATGGGCAACTCACTTAACTTGCGCATCTTCAGACTGTGGGAGGAAACCGGAGCAACCAGAGGAAACCCACGCAAACACGGGGAGAATGTGCAAACTCCACACAGACCGTTGCCCGAGGCGGGAATCAAACCCGGGTCCCGGATGCTGTGAGGCAGATGTAATTTGTTAAAACATGATTTTCGTCTTGTAAAAGCATGCTGACTTTGATCAGACTAAAATTCATTAAATGCATTCCAAGTAGATTCCAATAATAATGGATTCCAGCATTTCCCTAAGATGACTGATGTTTTTTTGTTCCCTCTCTCCCTTCTTTCTTCAATAATAGGGTTACATTGGCTAACTTCAAATATCCTGAGACCATTCATGAATCCAAAACATTGTGGAAAATCTAGTGCATCCCTATCTCTGTAGCCCCTGCTCTCAGAAGCATTGAATATAGGCCATCAGCCCCTAGGATTGTAAGAGTCTACTCTCTGTAAACTTCTCTAATATTTCTTCTCTACAGGCCTTGCTTACTTTAATTTCCTTACTCTTTTAAATAACTTGATTTCCCTCTGGAATGGAACTTGTGTCTTTTAACCTGAAGAGCAGTATAATTTTTTTTATCAATGTCTGCACCATTTCTCATTTCTGATAATGATTCTTCCTCTTCCTGCTTCGAAGGAGCCAAGGTTGACTTTAGCTACTGTCCTTCTTATATATACTGGTCCATTACAACCTGTTTCAGTCTACAACAAAATAGTTCACAGTGTGGAGATCACATGATTCCCCAAAGAAATAAATTTTCATGTAAATCCTTGTTTTGCTAGTTATAAATTAGAGAAATTAGGCCTAAACTAATTAATTCAGTCTGGATGAAATGCAATTCTACTTTTCAAACTCCAACATTCTCAAACAAAACAGAAAGTGCTGGAAAAACTCAGTAGGTCTGACAACAGCTGTGGAGAGAAAGCAGAGTCAACGTTTCAGGTCCAGTAATCCTGGTTCAGAAAGATCTGTTTTGGAAGAGTGTCACTGGAGCCAAATTGTTATTTCTGCTTTCTCTCCATAAAATGCTGCCAGACCTGTTAAGTTTTTCCTTCACTTTCCATTTTCGTTTCTGATTTCCAGCATCCACAGTTCTTTGTTTTTTTTAACCCAATATTTATAATGTCTAGTGATTTTTTTAGAGCTGAGGGTATTAGCTATCCCTGTGGTTGGCAAGGTGATGACTACGCTAAGCTTTTATGTAACTGCGTACTGGTGATTGTGTAGTATCAAGCCTCCGGCGACTGTCTGTGTGGAGTTTGCACATTCTCCCCGTGTCTGCGTCGGTTTCCTCCGGGTGCTCTGGTTTCCTCCCACAGTCCCAAAGATGTGCAGGTTAGGGTGAATTGGCCATGATAAATTGCCCATAGTGTTCAGCGATGTGTAGGTTAGGTGCATTAGTTAGAGATAAATGGGTCTAGGTGGGTTACTCTATGGAGGATCAGTGTAGACTCATTGGAACGGAGGGTCTGTTTCCATTCTGTAGGGATTCAAAGATTCTAAGATCTCACAACCCTCATCCCAAAACTATACCAAGGGCCATACTTGTGTAACTTGTGTCAGATCACATTGCTTTGTCTGATTTTCCTGGGGTGAGGACAGAGTCAACAGTGGGCAGTGGGCAGTGGGCTGTGCCAGTGTAGCGGGTAACCACAGGCACAGGGTATCATAGACACAGTTCATGATGAGACATTTGCCTTCATTAACAGAAAAAGATTACACTTCTTCCATGTCCAAGTACTCTGTGATCAGTGATGCCACATCTTAGAATTCTGCAGCAGCTATTCTAGGAGCTGCCATGGTAACTATATCCTTGAGAAGTCTCTTGTTTCAAGGACCAAATACCTTATAAGGATACAGAGAATGGGGGGATGTTGTAGTGTGACTCAGACAGAGTGTGTGGATAATCTCTACAACTGGAGCAAGCAAGGAGAGGGTGTGATGGACTCTGAAGAGCTGGGGGAACAGCAGTGCAGGAGGAAGACTATGGCATTGAGCAGGGGAAACATTGTAGAAGCCCTACAGTGTGAAAGCAGGCCATTTGGCCTACTGAATCCATACTGACCTTCTGTAATGTACCCACCTGGCCCTGGACTGTGGGAGGAAACCGGAGCACCCGGAGGAAACCCACGCAGACACGGGGAGAATGTGCAAGCTCCACACAGACAGTCGCCCGAGGCTGAAATCAAAGCAGGTTCCTGGCGCTGTGAGGCAGCAGTGCTAACCACTGAGCCACCGTGTTGCCATGCACTTCAAGATAGAGCACGGAGGCAATAGGGGAAACAAGCCAGGCAGGGTTAAATTGACCAAAAGAACTGCGGGTGCAACACTTTGGATTGAGTGACCCTTCCTCAGAATGGTTCTGTCCTCCAGTTTCTGAGGAAGGGTCATCGAACCCGAAACATTAACTCTGATTTCTCTTCACAGATGCTGCCAGACCTGCTGAGCAATCCCAGAAATCTCTGTTTTGGTTTGTTCAGCACTTAGTTGACAATGGTTTCCACTAGAATGAGCTGGGAGCAATGATTCCTAATTGATGGTACGTTTGTTGATGTTTGAAAGGCAAGCAGTTCTGAGAAGCAAACACAGCTATGGTTCCAATTTTTCCTTCTGGCTTTTCCTCTCCCTGAATAACAGTGAAGGTTTTCAGCTATTTCAAGGCTTTTGAAGGATTCCTGGGAGATCCTGTTGGTGGTTTCAGCTTCCACTTTTGGCCAGAGGGAAGATACCACAAGCTGAGTGCCATAGCGACAGGTTGCAAGGCTGCGCTTGTTTGTGGAGATGAGTGAGAAAGCTCACTAGGCCTCACAGAGAAGAACCCTCCATGAGACTCACCAAAATTAACACTGACCTGATTTCTCGAAAATGCAACCCCTTAAGAATAGACACAATGAGTTTCTATAAAGGCTTTAAAAAGAAAAGAAGCAGCAAAATAATCTTCAGTCTAATTGAAAGTGAGACTGGGGAATTAATAGCAGCAAATAAGGAAATAGCAGATTAATCGAACAAGTCCTCATCACTGTTCACTCTAGAGGATTTAAACAATAGATCACAGACGTGGGTGTTGCTGGCTGGGCCTGGCATTTATTGCCCGTCCTTAGTTGCCCCCCTTAAGAAGGTGGGAGTGAGCTGCCTTCTTGAACCACTGCAGTCCATGTGCTGTGGGTTAACCCACAATGTTCCTTAGGGAGGGAATTCCAGGATTTTTACCCAGTGACAGTGCGGAACGGCAAGGGGTTGGAGAGGAACTAACAGGGGGTGGTGTTCCCACGTACCTGCTGCCCTTGTCCTTCTGGATGGAAGTGGTTGTGGGTTTGGAAGGTGCTCCCAGAGGATCTTTGGTGAATTTCTGCAGAGACATCTTATTGATGGTACACACTGCTGCTACTGAGTGGAGGGCGCAGTGTTTGTGGATGTGGCACCAATCAAGCGGCTGTTTTGCCAGTGATGCCCACATCCCACAAATAAAAAATGTGATTGAATAGTGGAGCAGACCCGAGGGGCTGAATGGTCTGCTTTATTTAATCAAAGCCTTAGCTCGAAAGAAACATGTGACTATTAGACAGCTGAGAGACTTCCAGTCCTCTCATTAAAACAAATAGCCAATGGGC
>NC_057719.1:3637794-3641908 GCF_004010195.1 Chiloscyllium plagiosum | reverse complement strand
ATCTTGACTCTAATCTCCCGCATCTGCAGTACCTACTTTCACCTGTAACTTAACACTGACTGACTATGATGTCTCACTACCTGGAGTCCCTGGTCTCTTCTGTATTTCTGTGAAATCAAAATGCAGTGCTAACCTTTCTTTCGATTATTCCTATCTCCTTCAGGCAAGCCCACTTCTAGTTTATCTGTCAATGCAATTACCTTAGCTTTGGTACTCTCTTGTAAGCTCATCAGGGACATCAGTTCCACTTGCAGGTTCATAGTTCCTTGAAAGTGGAGTCACAGGTAGACAGGATAGTGAAGAAGGTGTTTGGTATGCTTTCCTTTATTGGCCAGAGCATTGCGTATAGGAGTTAGGAGGCCATGTTGTGGACAGGACATTGGTTAGGCCATTTTTGCAATACAAAGGACCCTCGATTCACTGAATGACATGGGTGCGGAGTGTTTTATCGAGTGTTCGATAATCGAATGCCAGCTCACACAGTTTAGGCAAAAGTGAGGACTGCAGATGCTGGAAACCAGAGTTTAGATCAGAGTGGTGCTGGAACAGCACAGCAGGTCAGGCAGCATCCGAGGATCAGGAAAATCGACGTTTCAGGCAAAAACCTTAGCATCGGGACCTTGCGATCTTGTTCGGATAATCTGAAATTTGGATAATCAAATGCCAGATATTCAAAGTTCCTCTGTACTGCTTTCAATTCTGGTCTACATGCAATAGGAAAGATGTTGATAAACTTGAAAGGGTTCAGAAAAGATTTACAAGGGAGCTGCAGGATTGGTGGGTTTGAGCTGTAGGAAGAAGCTGAACAGGCTGGGGCTGTTTTCCCTGGAGTGTTAGAGACTGAGGGGTGACCTTATAGAGGTCTATAAAATATTGAGGGGCACGGATGGGGTGAACAGCCAAGGTCTTCCCCAGGATAGGGGAGTCTAAAACTAGAGGGCATAGGTTTAAGGTGAAAGGGGAGAGATATAAAAGAGACCTTTTCACACAGAGGGTGGTACATGTATGGACTGAGCTGCCAGAGGAAGTGGTTGAGACTGGTACAACTGCAACATTTAAAAGACATCTGCATGGGTATATGAATAGGAAGGGTTTAGCGGGATATAAGCCAAATGCTGGCAAATGGGATTAGATCAGTGTAAGATATCTGGTCAGCATGGACAAATTGGACCGAAGGGTCTGTTTTTGTGCTGTAAACCACCAAAAACCACCAAATCCAAACCAGTGAATTGCTCACCTTTACTGAACTGTCAAGAATGTGTACACCAGGTTTTTCATTAACAAGAAAATAATTCTTTACAGTAATCAAAATATTTTTATTTAACCATGAGAAAGAAGCACAATGACTTATAACTTTATAACTTAAAACCCTACTCTTTTTAAAACTACGTGCATATATACAAGCACACAGTGACAATGCAAGATACAAATGTTACAGATGGGAAGGAAATTAAGTCACTTGACACCAATCCTGGTCACAGACGTTGACGAGGAGTTTTCTACCCTAACTGGGTTGTGGATGCACTGGTTCTCAGTTTTCCATTCACTGGTTCAGGATTCAATCTTTCAGGCTGTCGGAAGGTGGTTTCTTCACCTTTCGCTTTCTATAGAGGATTGGCAGAGAGCAGTTCACAGGGAAAAGTGTGAGAGAGCAGCCAGCTACGAGGAACTTGCTTTGTCTTCTCCACACATAAGGGAGAGAGAGAGAGAGAGTGAGAGAGTGAGAGAGAGAGGGAGAGAGAAGGAAATAGATGCTTTTACTTTGCAGGTTAAATGTATCTTTAACTGTGAAGACAGATACAAAATAATTATTGAAAAGCTTGACCATTTCATATTTCTTATCATTGTTCCCTTGTCTTATCCTGCAAGTGGCCAATGTTTCCATGAGCTATTCTCCTCTTTTTATGTTGGACTTCTCCTTTCAGTTCTTACATTTCTTGCTATTTTGATCTCATATGTTAATGTTTCCATCTTTATTTATTTTTAAGCATGCTTTGCTGTTTTTTTTTCACATTGTCCTGTCTTTGGGTTTATTACTAATCCTTACAAAGTTGTTAGTCTTTTATTTGAATTTGATGCTGCCTTTAATTTCCTGAGCTAGCCACCAGCAGTACATCCTTCATATCAAGTGTTTCTTTCTTATTTTCTTGGGAGTTCTTCTTATTCACTTATGGGACGTGGAGTGTGGACATGGTTGGCTGGGCCCAGCATTTATTGCCCATCCCTAGTTGCCCCTTGAGAATACTTAGAATCCCTACAGTGTGGAAACAGGCCCTTCAGCCCAACAAGTCCACACCAACCCTCCAAAGAGCAACCCACCAGATCCATTCCCTTATTACTCTACATTTCCCCTGACTAAATCACCTAACACTATGGGTGATTTTTAGCATGGCCAATTCACCTAAACTGCACATCTTTGGACCATGGGAGGAAACTGGAGGAAACCCACGCAGACACGGGGAGAATGTGCAACTCCACACAGTCAGTCGCCCGAGGCTGGAATTGAACCTGGGACCCTGGTGCTGTGAGGCTACTAACCACTGAGCCCACTGTGCACTGAGCTCCCGTTGGGGAGAAGGTGGGGGTGAGCTGCCTTCTTGAACCACTGCGGTCCATGTGCTTTGGGTAGATCCACAATTTCCTTGGGGAGGGAATTCCAGGATTTTGACCCAGTGACACAGTGATATATTTCCAGGTCAGGATGGTGAGTGGCTTGGAGGGGAACTTGCAGGGGGTGGTGTTCCCATGTATCTGCTTCCCTTGTCCTTCTAGATGGAAGTGGATGTGGGTTTGGAAGGTGCTGTCTGAGGGTCTTTGATGAATTTCTGCAGTGCATCTTGTAGATAGTACACACTGCTGCTACTGAGCGTCGGTGGTGGAGGGAGTGGATATTTGTGGATGTGGTGCCAATCAAGCGGCTGCTTTGTCCTGGACGGTGTCAAGCTCCTTGAGTGTTGTTGGAGCTGCCCCCATCCAGGGCAAGTGGGGAGTATTCCATCACACTCCTGACTTGTGCCTTGTAGATGGTGGACAGGCTTTGGGAAGCCAGGAGGTGAGTTGGGTTTCTAACCTTTGATCTGCTCCTGTAATCACTGCATTTATGAGGTGAGTTCAGTTGGGTTTTTAAATCTATGGTAACCCCAAGGATGTTGATAGTGGGGATTCAGTAAAGGTAACATCATTGAATGTCAAAGGGCAATGGCTATCTTGTCTTTAACTGGAGACCATCATTGCCTGGCACTTATGTGGGTGCGAAGGTTACTTGCCAATTATCAGCCCAAGTCTGGATATTGTCCAGATCCTGTTCCACTAGGAAGTGAATTGCTTCAATATCTGAGGAATCGCAAATGGTGCTAAACATTGTGCAATCATCAGCGAATATCCCCACGTCTGACCTTATGGTTGAGGGAAGGTCATTGATGAAGCAGCTGAAGATAGTTGGGTCTCAGACACTACCCTGAGGGATTCCTGCAGGGATGGCCTAGAGCTGAGATGACTGACCCTCTATAACCATAACCATTTTCTTATGTGCCAGGTATGACTCCAACCAGCGGAGAGTTTACCCCAATACCCACTGATTCCAGTTTTGCCAGGGCTCCTTGATGCCGCACTCAGTCGAATGCAGCCTCGATGTCAAGAGCTGTCCCTCTCCCCTCCCGTCTGGAATTCAGCTCTTTTGTCCATGTCTGACCCAAGGCTGTAATGAGGTCAGGAACTGAGTGGCCCTGGGGGAACCCAAACTGGGCGTCACTGAGCAGGTTATTGCTGAGCAGGTACTATTTGATAACACGGTTGATGACCCCTTCCAGCACTTTACTGATGACGGAGAGTAGACTGATTGGGGGTAATTGATCAGGTTGGATTTGTCCTGTTTTTTGCGTACAGGACATACCTGGGCAATTTTCCACATTGTTGGGTTGATGCCAGTGTTGGAAGAGTTTGGCTAGGGGAGCGGCAAGTTCTGGAGCACACGTCTTCAGTACTATTGCCAAGATGTGATCAGGGCCCGTTGTCTTCGCAGTATCCAGGGCTTCCAGCTGTTTTTTGATATCATGTGGAGTGAATCGAATTGGCTGGAGACTGGTATCTGTGACGCTGGGGATCACTGGAGGAG